>NC_059555.1:8285185-8594045 GCF_905220415.1 Colias croceus
TATATAAGTTTTTATTTAAAATTGTATATGTATGTTTATCAGCCTTCTGGTTTCCATAACACGAGCGAAAGCTTAGTATGGGATCAGATCGTGCCGTGTGTGAAAATTGTCCTGAAATATTTTATAACACTAATCGAAAGAAACAGGCATTTGTATAGCCCCACCTTCATGAATACAAACACAATACAATTAACATGGACAGATTCATTCAACAAAAACATAAGACCGTTTAGACTTTGCTCCTACCATTTGATATACATACTGGGCGCACAGTCCTTGAAGCGGCTGTTATTAAAGGCATCATAAACATCGATTCAATGAGAATTTATTGTCAATGTATTACGTAAATGTACGTAACGTACGCATTGACGTAATTCACGCCGGGAAGCCATAGTCCTCTTATAGCTTAATAAACAATTAACGTTGAGTTTTATTCAATATTTCTTAAAATATATGTATTGGATAGCTCAGTGATATAGATGTTGGCGTTTATATGGATTAGTAAGGAGAGGATCTGTTTTTAAGCTATTGCATAGCTTATTAGCTTCTATCGCGGGCCTTGAGCGCGGGGACCGAATCCAGAAATTGCGTAACGAAAAACCTCACGCTCCCCACTCCGACAGGCACGGAGGTGTGGCTTGAAGGCATGCTATGCAATAGCTTTACCGCGGCAGTCCCCGAGTGCCACACTATGCCGTTCGTTATGGTTCGGTCACACTCCTAATTACGCACACGGGTAAACACTACGTAACTTATGTTTTTAATTAATTATTTGGGCACGATGTCGCGACAGAACTTAAGGGTAGTGTACAAGAAAATTGGCATAGAAAATAACATATTATTATAGTGGTTAAGGACCAAACTAACTGCTGTAGTTTCTCCTACATGTAGCAGCCGGCATCCTATAGAAAACTATTTACGTTACTGATTTCAAATTCATACTATAACTGTCTGAACCGATTTACGTGATTCTTTTTTTGTTCGATGCGGGATGGTGTCGAATTGGTCCCATAAAAATTTTATTCGGATAGGCCCAGTAGTTTTTATTTTATGAGCATTTTTGTCTGTAGGTATTTGTAAATTTTGCAAGTGCAAGTTTGAAGTCGGTTGTTTTTAACGCAGTTATCACTTGTATTGATTCTTAAATATGTTGCAAATACGTTTACAAATTAAGATTTTATATAGCTGCACTACGGTATACACGTGACAATTTTTTCGTGCAGGGTGAGAGGTTATATTTGACTAATAAAAATAATAATCAGCCAATTAGTGACACTTTTATCAAGAAGTCTCCATTGATATGCGTTTCTATTTCGCAAGGTCAATTAAACAAACTTTAAAGGAGAATGCCCATTTTTGGTACTGGTTTTTCTCATGCATCAAGACAACAATACTATTAAAAAAAATCTCGGCAATTTAGAGGCCTTCTTACCATCGGAAAATATATTTTGAACAGGGAGTGTTTTGTAAAATCTAATAAGACATGTAATTGTTTAGATCCGTTACCATAGATTTAGTATCCATTACCGGTTACCACGGTAACCAAGCGGTAACTATTATGACATTTACTATGGTAAATAGCTAAATGTATTAATATCGATTATTGTTTACATTGAATTACAAAAAAATCAATTAACATAAAATCACTCTGTAAGGTATTGTTTATACACTGTAGGTTGTTTTCACATAGATAGTGAAGTAAAATTATATAAATATAAATAAATATATAAAAAAAATATTATTATGACATAGCTTGGTAGGTAACCTGTAACCAGTTATTTCTTATTTGTTTCTTTCTTCGAATATGCAGTGAAAAAATGATTCAAACAACAACAACAATATGTAAACCGAATAAAAACTCTATTGGCAATTTTTAAATATATATTTAGGTTTTCTTGAAATCCGTCCCGGAAGATTTCTGGTGCCTACCTACACTAGCCGATGAACAGATAGACTTTGTCTGAAAGCATTAGCTCTACGCATAGATTAAATATGTTAAACGAAAAATAACCTTCAGACGATAAAATACTACCTAAATCACACATAAACCTAACTAAATCGGGTTTATTTAAGTTTTGAGGTTAATTCACATTTTTCTCAATATCTTGAAAACCCCTGTTTTTATCACAAAAAAATCAATTGGTAAAAATCTTTTGAATATCGAAGAACCCTCCAAAACCACTCTGGCATTGACGCAACACTATACTGTGGTCCATACTTTCATGGGCATTCTCCTTTAGTGCATTATTAAATCTTGCTGTTCGTCTATTGATTAAATAACACAACAATTTCTTTTAACAGTAAACTTTGGAACCATGCTTTGAGTCAAAAACTGCTTCGTGTGCCTTAATTCTAAACCCATGCGAAAACAACGTATTTTCCTCCTCCGTAATCTTCCATTTCGTCTAACTTTGCAAAACTTTGCAAAACTTCCAGCTTATCGTACAGAAATCTACAAAAACTACTTTACTGTCCTATATGACCATCACACGCAATGCTATGTTTAAGAATCTAAATAGATTGTCTGCGCGTGTTGATAACATCACTACTGCTCGAACGGTGAAGGAAAACGTCGTGAGGAAACCGACATGTCGGAAGAATCAAAAGTTCGACGACATGTGACATTTGCCAACCCACACTTGGCCAGCGTGGTGGATTATGGCCAGTACCCTCATTGGAGGAAATAGGAACGTAATAAATAAATAAATAATTTATTTTCCTCAAAACTCATTTCTACAGTTACAAAAAAGTACAAGTAAATATAAATCAAGATGACTGGTGTCTGCGATAGGCCGTAGTCTGTAGTGCCGATCGCCAGGCACTCCCCAATTCGAACCGCTAAAAGTTTGCCAAGTAAATACATAAACAATTTAAATCTGTAAATGATGATGATGATATACAGTGCGTATTACTTAACTAGATGCCTTATACGCCTTATAGAGTTAGCTTACGGCCTTAAACGTAACTAAATGCCTGGATAAACAATTCCCAAAACTTCTTAGCATCTACCATTTAACACGTGCGGCATTTGAATACAATTGTTTACCTGCGACCCTCGTGACGTCATCGTGATACTTTAAAACTCTTTTCATTGTTTTTAAGGTTAATAATAATTAATGTGGATACGTAAGTCGTAACTGCCAGTGTTGAGACTGAAATCGATTAAAGTAATAAGTAGGTAGTTTACCTAGTTTAGGAAACAAAGTCGAGTATTCACTTGATAGGAAAGGGGTATTAGTTGTTGCCTGTTGGTCTAAATATAGAAATTCTTTTGGATCATATTACAGGGGTGTATGAAACATAGCGTATAGCTTCAAGCTACAAGTGTAATTTAAACTAGGTATTGTTATACAAGGCTTAAACAATAACATGACAGTAACATTTATGCAACCTCGAAAAACTCGTAATAAGTGACTACAAATATCATCATAATGCAATTCGATCTGCAATACAGAATACTGCGTTTGCAATGTGTTGATACTTGCAACAGTACAATTGTTCTCCAATTCTCAGAGCTTCGTATTGATATTATTGTCGTTGTCTTACATTTTTCAGAATTTATCTTACAATTGTCATGTTCTGATGATCTTTTATGTACGATTTGAAGGAGTATTATATAACTTTTTAAAGATGATGCAATTAGTCTAGTTGCAAAACCATCTAAGTGATTTGATTTCAAAATGAGTGTGACACGTTTCAATTGGCATATTGAATAATTTTATTTGCACTTGAGGTTAACATTGATGATGAGATTTTCAGTCGTGACAATTTATTTCACGTTATGATCATAAAAATTTTGTCACCGTTCTTATCTGCCTTGACGATATTCAGCTCTTTTTCTGTAACCTTGATAATAATTATTTTGAAAATTTCTACATTTGAATTTAATCTATACTAATAAAATTATAAAGCTACAGAGTTTGTTTGAACGCGCTAATCTCAGGAACTACTGGGCCGATGTGAAAAATTCTTTCGGTGTCAGATAGCCCACTTATGGAGGAAGGCTATCAGCTACATATCATCGCTCTAAGGCCAACAGAAGCGGAGTAGTAATACGGGTAAAACCGCGGGACACAGCTAGTTTGAACGAAAATCAAATTAAAAGAAAACCAAAAGACGTAATATATACGTCATTGACCATTTCGAAAGTTATGTATAAATCACATTCCATAAGATTTTTCTTCTCGAAAATAACCTTATTCAACTTTACGATCGATAATATTAAAGAATTCAAAAAATTTAAATAATCCGTGGTCGCTGAACGGTCACCAAAATCAATACAGTTTATCGAACTTCGTATACATAACTAGCAGTCCGCCCCGGCTTCGCCCGTGGTACATATTTACGTTTTCTCTACATAAGAACCATCCTCGTACTTCAAGGAATATAATAAAAAAAGAATTATCGAAATCGGTTCAGCCGTTCTCGAGTTATGCGCTTACCAACACATTTTGCGATTCATTTTTATATATATACTAGCGGTCCGCCCCGGCTTCGCCCGTGGTACATATTAACGTTTTCTCTACATAAGAACCATCCTCGTACTTCAAGGAATATAATAAAAAAAGAATTATCGAAATCGGTTCAGCCGTTCTCGAGTTATGGAATTACAACGAAAAGTGGCATTGATTTTTATATATTAGAAGAAGATATTGTATTTTGTCGTAGACGGGATTTACTTTGTTGGCTTCACGATTCATCAAAACCGATCGCTTATCCAAGTACTTATTTTTTATACTCTGTATGTTTGCATGTTTTTATAATTCTACTAGCTTACCGCCCGCGGCTTCGCCCGCTTGGTCTCAAACCTTATTAATTATACACTAAAACCTTTCTATTGAATCACTCTATGTATTAAAAAAAAAAACAAATAAAAAATCGTTTTATACTATGTAGTAATAATAATCTGTTCAAAATTTAGATTTCGTTTATTCTTCTGCAGGTTTATGTTAATTATTCTAATCCAGTATTTAGTGAAGCTGTTTGAGTACAACATTATAGTATGATGTTTTCCTCCTAAGTAATTACAATGACAGATTTACACTGGCTATTGCACATAGCAAGTTGTGAGTCAGATAATTGTGTTTGCTACAGTTTCGAAATTTACTGTCTCTTCTGACGTGGTGTAAATACTAGTTTGACGTTTTAAGCTTCGTTATCTCGGCCTTTAATTCCTCTTTAAACACTGAATACATGATTAGCTGATTAGCATTAAGGTTTTTTTAAATACCACCGTTCTTCTAATGTAATAACTCAGGCCCCGGAACTACAGACACAATAGAAAACCTATTGTGTCTTGGACCGATCGTGCCGCTTGGGGCTCAATGGGTTAATCTAGTTATCATGTCTTTTAAAAATTGTTTTTTACTAGTATAAGGACACATTTTTATTTTGATGTGTGAATGATTGTGAGTAACAAGAGGTAACAAGTCATAAATATTCAAAACTAAACTTTGTATCTAAACGCCTATTTGGGACGGAATAGTTGTCGATAATGGTCTTTGGCACCAAATATTTATTAAATGAATACGTTAACCTAAAAAGATAGGTTATTAATCGAGACTACGTGCTTATTTAAATAATTTTATTGGTAGGTTCAACGAACTAAAATTATAATTGTTTAATTTAATACCATTTCTTTTGTTTTATACATACCTTTTAATAATATATTATTTTTAATATATGCAAATTATCTTTTATTATTAAAACGTTACAACTTATGATATTTCTTTAGTTTGTAAAATGTTTTCAAAAGAGTTTCTTTAAATAGCTACCTTTAAATGTATTTTGAAAACACCGTAAAATAGAATTCAGATAAAAACAATTTCAATAAATTCAACATTCGGCTCGTGTTCAAATAATCACACGTACGTAGGTATATAAAAGTATTTCCTACCCGATCGTTATTAAATCAACTAGGTAGTCAGTTAACGTGAAAACTAATAAATTTAAAGGCAAAGTCCAAGGAAACGTTGTTTTACGTAACGATGACGTTTGCAGGCTGACCCCCGACGGCAGGGGGCGTGGTGTGCGTCAAGTATCAAACTATTTTGATCGCAGTAGCCCATAGACAGGAATAGATGTCGGCCAGTCGGTTTTTGTTTATGGAGCATTCTATTCGCGGTTGTATGGGGATTGCATAATAGCAGGAATTTAGTTTATTTCGAATGTTTTGATTGGATTGATTTATGAATTGATGTTTTTTTGTATAGATTGTAATATGTTAAAAAGTTAGCATTATAACAATAGCTAAGGTTCAATTAGTGCTTCTGAGGAAAGCGCAATTACCAATTCCCTTGAGTGTGTTTATCTTTTTTTCCCGCGAGTCGGGTAATAATTGACTGCTGCTGCTGCTGGTTAATTGCTGCTGTCGCTATTCAATTGATATGATGTTATAGCGACGAAGAACAGTAATGATGGAATCATTACTG
The DNA here is from genome assembly GCF_905220415.1 of Colias croceus. Lineage (NCBI taxonomy): Eukaryota > Metazoa > Arthropoda > Insecta > Lepidoptera > Pieridae > Colias > Colias croceus. The sequence continues at coordinate 8,291,617 of NC_059555.1, forward strand.
TTCTTCGTCGTCGTCGTGCATAGTTAAATTTGACTCAATCTGTACTAATATTAAAAAGCTGAAAAGTTATTTAATTGTTAGATTGTGCATTTATCGAAAAAGTCTTTAGGCTATATATCATCATACTGAGACCAATAGGAGCGAAGCAAAACCGCAGGGCACATGTACTATTAAAATAAATAGAATAGAAAACCACAAACCAATGACACAAGCAGACCAAATAGCAATAATATTCTTGGTGTTAACGCGTGAATCATTCAATATTACTTATTAGGATAATATGACATCAGACATGTTTTTGTTCATAACCAATGTCCTCAAATTCATGGAGGTTCTGAGTTCCTAGAGTATCTTATGCCTCATACATTCGTAACGATTTATCGTAGCGATAAATCTGTGCAGACTAGTTTGCGCAGTTTTATCGATCGTGTGTATTACGATCAGATCATCGATTTTTCATACACACGATCGATAAAACTGCGCAAAGGTCTGCACAGATTTATCGCTACGATAAATCGTTACGTATGTATGAGGCTTAAGTTTTATTGCAATTTAGTCAGTCATCACCCGTATTTAGCTATGTCTTACTGCTATTCAAAATTAAAGATGGGGGCATAATATTTTAATCTTATGACTAAAATAATTCTTAACAAGAATTCATCGAAGTAGTACCTACTTAGGTACCCCAAAAGATTTCCTGTTAAGTTGTTTTTACAAAAGTAATTTAAGTATGACATAATATTAATGATGTGTATTGTATACCGCACTTTCATGTAATTTTCTCAGTAGGTACCTAAATGGAGTTAATTACCTTCATCCTAAATTAACGGAATCTCAACAAAGGCGTTCTTAATACTAATTTTATGATAATTAACTAATTATCCCTTTTTCTTTACTTTACAACTAGAGTACCATTGAAATTAATACAAAGGGGAAACCTTTGTTTTAAATTCAAATTATGACAATGCATGTAATGCAAGAACTTAATGCCTGTCATTTGTGGTATGCGAACAGGATAAATTGTTGTATATCTCCTTCTTTTATAGAAAAGCTACAATTATTTTACTCGAATTCACAATATTGTCTATTTAAATACATACGTTTAAACTTACAATACATACGATTTAATAATAGGTGCGATCGAAATTAAGTTTTTTTTTAAATAAGTGAGCGCGCTTATCTATTCTGTGTAGAGCGCTCAACCAATTTTGATATTGAGCATGGATATTGTAAAATTATGATGATTGGGCCAATATTAAAAAGGTATCAGATCATAAAGCTCGATGTTCATTGATTTTATTAATATTTCCTATTATACTATATACGACTTCCATTTTTGTTAAATCAAAACATTCATGATTCACTTGTCCATTTAATACGTACTTTATTAATCTAAACAATATCTATATGAATACAAAATTCATATCGATTTACAAACATCTTAGCCATTGTAATAAGACAATACTACGTTGTTTTATATATACCCTCAATTTGTTTTATTATGTAATGCGTTGGGAAGAGTTACTTACAGCTATGCGTTTATTCAATCTTTGTGTATGTACATCGTATGTATATCGATGTATGTTTTCTGTTGTATTCCATTTAATAAAATAACACCTTACTACCTCTATAGGTAGTAAGATCTCTATAGATCTCTATAGATTTTCCTCAATTCTCAAATTTACAGAAAGCTAAATACTGCGGAAGGCACTTTCGATATTATGGTTTACCCCGCAGGAAAAAATTTAAGGTAAAATATAAGTATGTATAGTAATTGCATAAATATATTTCTGCAATTTCTTGTAATATCCTTAAAGCCGCCTTTGCGTAGATATTCTATTTACTTTCATAGCCAATAAAAGCCCTTCATTTGACCCTATATAACATCTAATTGAAAGCAATTCAAACGATGCATAGAAAACAACTCTATACCAGTAAACCAAAACGATAGGTAATGGTCCGTCTACACAACTTTGACGGCTAAGTGCATACAGACAGAAAGGCAAATCTCATGACCGGTTTGTATGTACGGTCATTGATACCTCAATTTTATTGGCCCTGTATAAGGTTCCTGACCCTGTGTTAATGACCATATTGAGATCAAATTTTTAATTACGATTCACGAATTCATTTATGTTAAAATACATAATTGGTATTTTCTGATTGCTTGCAAGTGCAACGACTTGTTTTTTTATGCAAATACATATGTAATTTATATATCTTATTTCAATGTTGAAGTAAATTTTTAGAATATTAACTTATCTGATTCTATAAAAATAACCGTAATCCTTAAAGACAATAATTATAAATTATTTCTTCTCCATACTATAGTTTGCATCTCGAACAAAAAAAAATGTACCTATTGCAAATTTAGTAAGGAAAGATAAGGTCACAAATACAATATATCCTAATTATGTATTAATCAAACTAAACCGGAAGTACGTATACGGAATAAAGGAAGTGACCAAGGCCAAAATGCTAGGAGTGTCAAAGTAAAGTCATAATTAATATCATTTCTAGATAGACCTTGTCATTGAAAATCTAGACCAAGACTTGTATAATTAAAGGTTTTATTGTAAATTACCTTTACAATACATTGAAATGGCAAAAAAAAAACTTTATTTAATTTGAGTTCTTCTAGAAGCACTTTTGCGTCATAACATATTTTTAACATTTACCACTGAATCATAAAGCAGTATGGAGAAGAACCGGCATGAAACTCCATAGTTGTTATTTAGCTTAGTCGCTAAATAGTGCTTATTTTTTTGTAAACATTGCGTTCGTTCGTCAAAAGAAACAGTATGCATTTCTGCATATTATGTATGACTTATTCGCTTCGAACAATGCCTTTACGTTACTAAAATAGACGAGGTAGGATTATAGATCCGTATTAGAAATTGCAGTGGCAGTGGCTCAGTACCTACTAAGGATAAGTGGCTCAGTACCTAACTTCAAATCGATAAATCGAGGATTCGGGACCAGGCGAGCGTCCGGGAATTAATGATGATGATTCGAAATTAAGCTTGCATCAAATATCCTGAAAGTTTCTTTAATAGTCCTATCCTCCTATCCTAAAGATTACCTTTAAAATTATTCCCAAACTACCCGTGTAAATATTTGCGCCCCAAAATATTTTATTAACTCTTGGCGCCAGTGCGTGTAACATCAGTTAGCACCAGAAATAAACCTCAGATATCAAGGTTATTGCGTAGTCTTGGAGTCACGCAAGGATGCCCGAATATATCGGGGCATAACATTGAAGATGTTATTGAAAGTCACGAGGTTAGAGAAATGGCGGGAGTGTTAAAATCACGAGATGAAAAATTCCTAGCTGATCTGTTCCGGATAAATGCGGATTAATTAATTTACCTCGTTTATAGCTCATTATAATACATTTCTTATTTTTTAAATAGGTAAAGTTACTTAACATTATTGAACTGTTGAATGAACAAGTAATATAATTGTAGAAACTAAAGCCTGTGTAATTTTTAAACTGATATAAAATTTAATCTCAACCTTTTTGCTGCTTCATCAGTATTTTCAGGATTGTGACACGAACATCTGTCTGTAATTAAGATCTAGATGGAAAAGTCCGTCGTGAATCATAGAATTTCTCATACATTTCTGTGTTAGCTGGGCTCGACGTAGGAGACGTATTTTTAACAGTCTGCATGTCAAGGTCGGAATTGCTTCCGTAGCCATTTATAACCGGACAATCTGGTTTTTAACAAATAGTTACAATCACACATGAAGGCATAATAAAAATATTGAATGGATTATCAGATTTTTTAATATGTTTTATAAGTAAGAAGCATACTGTACGTCAATCTTAAAAAACGGGGAAGGGACAATTTCGAAGGTTTTACTTCAATTTTATAGATCAACTTGTTTATTATTATAAGTGGTTATCTATTTTAAGATTTTTATTTAGTCTGCTGCCATTACTTTGTTTTATTTATAAAAAGTATACATCTGGGCCGGAAATAAGTACTCACGAGGTTTGTATAAAAATTGGCATACGTGCATCGAGCGGTGCAGAATGTTTTCTTTCCAAGAAATGGTCATTTGTTGCAATATCATTCAGGTTTCGTTCAACCGTGTTACTGGGCTACTGCGCTACGAAAATAGCCTTTTTTGGAGTTCAGCCAAATTGTAGCTTTTAGCGTTTAATCGACCTATGACATGGGAGTCAGAGATACAGTCTACCAGTGGTATTGTAGGAAAAATAGAGAATGGCAAACATAGTAATATTTATTCAATGACTAAAGGGAATCGCTTGACCATTTTGTTGCCTGATGTGAAGGTAAGATTTATACCCCCCATATTGTACTCGTCGGAGAAAGGTCACTATAGCACACTATATGAGATCGTGCAACCATTACATAATGAAATGAATTTTCCGAAGCCAAAGTCGACTAGGGAGGCATCATCCTCATCGTCATCACTGAGAAATCTCCAGGATATTAAGCGTCGATAATGTGTCGTAATACTCACAATTAGATTGATTCTTGATTGATTATTTTTCCTACTCTGTTAATAGCTTCGCTCATTGTATGCTAATTGTAATTACCATTCAAATTAAAATAAAAAGTCTGAATAGTGCGGTCTGTGATTATATTGATTAAGTTTGATACGATTTTTAATAATCGTTTTTCCTCAATTACGTTAACGTCAACGTTACTTTTATAAAATTCTTTAGCGATATAGCAGTGAATAGGTAAATAGTATATCATATACTAGTGGTCCGCCCCGGCTTCGCCCGTGGTATCTATACATATTTCGCAATAAAAGGTAGCCGTTCCCGTGGGATTTCCGGGATAAAACCTATCCTATGTCCTTTCTCGGGTATCAAAATATCTCCATACCAAATTTCATGAAAATTGGTTCAGTAGTTTAGGCGTGATTGAGTAACAGACAGACAGACAGACAGAGTTACTTTCGCATTTATAATATTAGTATGGATGAGATATTTTAAACGTAAAAATGCCTGTGGAAATTTCTACATAATATTTGCGGTAAATAATTTATTGGATGACTCTATTTATATTGGAAACAGCGGTCGGTAAATTGAGAGCATAAAATAAATTCCGTTTACGCAATATTTCATTATTTTACGTAAGTTGTCAGTGTGAGTAATAACTCGAGAGCCTTTTAAATGTATGGTTATTTATGTTTTATGGTTAAAATTGGAGCTACGTATGTTGCTTATCACTATAATGTAAACATTTTTTAGTAAATAAATTATAAATTAACTAGCTTTCCACCTGCGGCATCGCCCGCACAGTGAAAGAAATACCCGCATAGTTCCCGGTCCCGTGGGATTTCCGGAATAAAGCTTATGTCCTTTCCCGGGTATCAAAATGTCTCCATACTAAATTTCATGAAATTTTGTTCAGTAGTTTAGGCGTGATTGAGTAACAGACAGTCAGACAGACAGAGTTACTTTCGCATTTATAATATTAGCCCTTAATTACTCGCGTGGGGTATATCTGACCCCACGGCGTATTTGAAGCGTCGTATCTCCGCCATTTTTAAAGCTACCTGCGTGCCGTTCTTAGTAGCTGCCTAAATACCTTCCCCGCCGCGAATCAGTCGCGAGCGCCGCTCCATGTTGTGTGATTGTGTCAGGAGATCGCGTCTGGGGTATATATTGCCCCACGCGAGTATTCGTGCAACTTTTTTTGGACGAGTGAGTGTGTATTTTTATTTTATAATGTGCAGTACATATACTAAATAGTTAGTTTTTTACCTATCTTTGTTTTTTGTTTATTTGTTTTAGGTTAGAACGCCTAAAATGGCAATTAAGCGTCTTTCTGACTACCAGATTGTTAAGCGTTTGGAAGACGACGTAGAAAGCATCATAGATAGTCCCGATGAAGATGAGGTAGACGAGGACGTGATCCAGAGTGACCACAACTCAACCAAATGTGTGTTAGCTATAACGTCGGCAAAATACGTACAAAATATGGCCTATGGTTATATTTACCACACTGCCTAGGGCCATACAAAAACGGCAAAAAAATGCTCAAGTTCAGGGTCCTAGCCCCACTTCCAGAGGTGGTCCATCGACAACTTATATAAGGTGCCATATCTGTCCAAGGTCAAAGGATAAAAAAATAAGACTTATGTGTGCCAAATGTCACCAGCAAGTTTGTCACGACCATTCCACTATGATATGTGATAAATGTATTGATTAAAAACTTCCTAAATTTAAAGTTTCATCTTTAAAAGTTTATTACATTTATATTGATTAAAGATAGTTAATAATTTAGAACAATGTAGTCTCTTTCTAATTTTTATAATAAAAATAAAAGTATGTCATTAAAAATATGTTTTATTGTACCTTTAAAATTGGGGTTAAATATACCCCACGCGAGCGTAAGTGTAACTATATGGACGCGAGTAATTAAGGGTTAGTATGGATATGTATTATTAAAACGCTCTAAGATTAAAACTCTCTTAATAAGTAGATATGTAGATTACTTTGGTATAAAGTATAAACTAAAACTAGACGAATAAATGGGGTAGTTTTATGTAAAAGTTCTTTGTAGGTACTAGATAGTTATTAATTTGAAGACAAACGTCGATACCCAAATAAACATACAACTAATCGTTTACATAAATAAATCGACTAGAAAATAAATACTTCTATTCTTCTTTTTCATATTATTACGTAAACATGTAACGCTAAATCGGTACAGCTGTTCGCACGTGATGCCATGCGTGCCCATGACCAAGGGGAATAGGTATTTATTTTTATTTATAGATAGAAATGGAAGAAAAAGATACATTTAAAATGTTTCTTAAAGTCTTCAGAAATAGTAGGTGATTGTAAATTGTGATGCATTTTACATGACACATTGGAATAAAATTTATTGATACAGCTTGCAGCTGTTCAAGTGACGAGACAAAATGTTGGTAATTTCATAGAAATATTAATTACTAGCTTCCGCCCGCGACTCCGTCCGCGCGGATGTCGGTCTTTGCGTGGATGGTTTATTTCTCCATTTTGAGTAACTCGGACAATGACATCTTATAAATATCTATTGGACCCAAATACGGCTAGGTCTATAATAATACGCAACGTGTGTTCGCGGTACCTACTACAGAACAACGTCTATGGATAACTGAAAAATTGAGATTAATTTTTTTTCTACGTATTTTTCCAGGATAAAAAGTATCCTATTTTACGCCCAGGATAATAAGGTATAATTATACCAAGTTTCATCGAAATCGAACCGGTAGTTTTCACGTGATGTCTTCACATACAGACAGACAGACAGACAGACAGACAGACAAAAATTTTTTTAATCACATATTTGGGTTTGGTATCGATCCAGTAACACCCCCTGCTAGTTATTTTTTCAATATTTTCAATGTACAGAATTGACCCTTCTACAGATTTATTATATGTATATAGATTTTTCTGTTTTCATAAAGTAAAATTCGTTGTCTAAATACATATTATAATTCAATTTATTTGCTATCCGTTAGATTTCCGACGACTGACAAATTAAATGTGTATGTAAACAAACAACAATCCATATTTCATTTATGGGCTTGCGCATATTATTTTGTGTATTTTATTACTAGCTGAGCCCTGCGGTTTTACCCGCAATGCTCCACCCCTGTTGGTCTTAGCGTGAACATTTGATATGATAAACAATTTTTTATTAATTTTAACTATTTTACTATAATAGTTACGACTTACGAACTGAGTTTTTGAAGTGAAAGATATAAAGCAGGTCGCCGCATGCGGCTTGACTTCCGTATCGCGATTCAGATAGTCTGATGGCCAATCTATCTACAAAATTTCAACTCCATCATTTCTGGCGTGACTGATTAACAAACATCCGCTAAAGTTTGTCATAATTATATGATGAGATAAATTACGTTACAGTAGTACCTAACTTTGAACTAATCCAATGGTATTTCAATTAAAAATGACGACGACTTTTGCTGCGTACGTTAAGGGGCCATCCATAAAGTACGTCACACGTAAAGAGGGGGGGAGGGGGTCGACAAAGTGTGACATGGTGTGACAAGGGGTGGGAGGGGTCCTAAGTTTCGTGACATCACATTTGAAAAATCTAGAGGTACTAATCGCGTAATTTGAAATATAAATTAAACTAAAAAATATGTCCAACTCTTTCTTTAGGGCAATACGGTTTAAATTGTTTTGTTGACAATTTTATATTTATTCATTAGTTTATTTTTTTGTTATTGTTTCAAATATTTCATATATTATGTTGATTTCATAAAAAAGTACTTAATTTAAATGGAAATAAAACTATTTTGAAACTGCTGTTTTAATTTAATAATTTTTCTATGTTAAATTGCAAAACATGTGACGTCACACTAGGGAGGGGGGGGTCTTAGAAATGTGACCATCTGTGACAAGGACGGGGGGGTGCTCAAAAACTCATGAAATTAGTGTGACGTACTTTATGGATGGCCCCTTAAAGTAATGTATTCCTATTAAAACGTGTAATTAACATAAGAATACATTAAAAACAGTATAAAAACTAACGGTTATACAACTTCTTGGTTTATTTTATTTATGAAATAAATCTGTACAAAGTAATTTATATACATATTTGATAGGTATAGGTATTTTAGTAAGTGTTCGCGTTGGCTCTTTGTCCGTATGTTGTGTATTTTGGGAAGTTTCCCTGATCTCCTTGTTTCTGATTCATCTTTTGTTTATGTCCGCTTTTAAACACCCTTTACTTATAGATTCATCTGAATTTAAATTTTGACCTTTATTTTGACGCAAAATTTAAATTGGTATTTTGGTTTACAGGGCTCTATCTGAGATCATTGTTGTTTTTAATTGTTCCTCCACAGTCTAAATGATGCATCTGATTAATTTATATACGCAGGTACTGTAGTCTATAAATAATATTTTACACTGATCTAAGATAAACGAAAATTTTTCTACTGCGCTGAAAATATCCACGATTGAGTTCTGACTGATCCTTTTCTTAATAAATATAAATTTCTTTATTGTTGGAATGTTTCATTAAAAGTAAAGCGTGAATTACAACTAAACGCTTTGTCCTAAATGATCTAACTAATTGTAACAACGAGATGTTTGCGCAGATTCCGATCCATTGCTTTGTTGAGATGATTACACACATGTTCTGAAGTCCACGATTGTACTCGTGTTTCAGTAGATATAGGTAGTTGAAGTTATAGTTTTGTATAAGATAGTTTACATAATAACTAGTCATTTAATTGAATGACAGAGGACTGTGTACCTCGCTAGTATAACTGGGATTTCTGCTCTCTATTTCAGTACTACTCTACATATTTTCTAAATTGGTAGCTAGCCTAAAGTCTCTGTGGCCTTAGAAGGAAGTAAATAAAATAACAGATACTGAATTTGTATGTATGATTAATGATTATTAATCTTCATAGCCCAGAGAGCATAATATAACTGTATGAGTGTGTTCTCTAGGGATATTAAGTGCACCTGTGTTTGCATACTTACTAGTGCACAATATAGATTGTCCCTTGTCGTGGTATAAGTACCTAGTTTCTATCGAGATAAACCTCTGAGAATTAAATAATTGTTTAATACAGAGTTTAAAAGTAAAGGATTATTTGCTAGAGTTAGTAAAAATGACTTACTTTATTCTGCGCTTGTCTCGTTCGGTTCTACGCTTACGAAATTTTAGCCCAATCTGTTCAATACTCTGCGATAATCAATAAAAAACATCTATCATTTTATATAAATTTTGGGATATACATGTAGTATTACATATATATTCCACGGATAAAGTATTTGTTTAACAGATCGCAACGGCCTATAAACTATCCTCACCACACGTGTCTCCATCTCGAGATATTAAAACATTACCAAGAAAACAATAACTAACTCCTTAGAGACAATTAAATAGCACGTGTTTTAACCAAGCTAACTCTGTCCTTCATGCGTAGTTGCTAAATATGCTATTATTATATCCTTGTTTTATGATGGACTGGATAAGCGTCAGCTGGTGCGGTCACACGGAGTTAAAAGTTTTGTTTTATATGGAAAAGTTTTATTGTACTAGAATGGATTAGTGCTATAGACTAAAGTTTAATCACTTATAATACCACAAGAGCTTCAAAATTATCGGGTATATTCCGATAGGTTCGTTGCAAACAAATGAAGGAGTCAAGTTTTTAGTCAAGGTTAAAAAATAACGAGCGCGAAGCGCGAGTGATTTTTCCTGAAAAACTTGACGACTTTATTTGTTTGCAGGGAACCTTGAGAGAAATGCCAGATAATTTTGAAGCTCGTGTGGTATTCGGGGGATTATTTTTCCGTCCCAAATGTCGGCCAATATAATTTCACAATTGAATTCAACCTGTCAGTTTGACGTCAACGACCAGAGAAAATTTTCAAAAAAATATCAGTATAATACCATGTAGGTTGTACCACGTGACGTCGAATGGTGCAATTCTATTGGCCGATATTTGGGTCGGAAAAATAATCATCAGAATACAATATAGGTTATTTAAAGGAAATACTAAATGTAATAATTGTAGTTCTTATATCCTAGTATAGTGATGAAATGCAAAAAATATTTTGGGCTTAATTAGCAGCATAAATTTCTAGATTCCGCATAAAATATTCCTGTAAAATTCCAAGTCGATTAGTTAAAAAGTGTTAAAAACGTGAGATAAGGGCTGTAGGAATGTCAAGTTTGCATTTTTTTCACTCCATTTCCGTTGATCTTTATGAATATTGTATTAAGGACTTAATTTGAATGTAAAGGACTTATGGTAATTAAGGAAACAGTTTTGCCGTCAATGCGCAGTTTATTTTGTCTGTTTACTTTGAAATAATGATTATAATCTTGATGATGAGCTAATCCTCTTTATAACTTAATTATGACACTTGTAAATTTCTATGTTGTTCATAACTGACTTTTGATACTAGCTTTCCGCCCGTGGTTTTGCCGCGTAGTTAAAAGAAAAACCCGCATAGTTCTCGGTCCCATGGGAATTGCGGAAAAAGCCTAATGTTCTTTCTCAGGTTTAGCTATATCAGTACCAAATTCATCATCCAAAACGGTTCAGTGGTTGAGGTGTTATCAAGAGACAGACAGAGTTACTTTCGAATTTATAATATTAGTTAGGATTCATGTGTAGGTTTTTCCGAATGGACTCTATGGACATGATTCATTTATTTTTATCAGCCCTTTGGAAGGAAATAAATTGATAATAGATAGGTATCATCCCGGGTGTAGTTTAATACGGTAAAATGTTATCCCCAATATTGTTCCATCAATCCAAAATAATAAAATTTTATTAAGTATCCAGTATTGAATGTCAAACTGAATCGACTTGTACAAAAAAGCGTGTGTTATAGGGTTGTTACTCTTTCATATTATATCAAAAACACATGCTTTCGCTTTCGATAATTGCCATAACTTAATTAAAAAATGATAATATTATTAATAAATAGCTCTTTTTATCTGTGATTACAAATGTTACATAATGACTGGACTCGTTAGTGATACATCGCGTAATCATAATAAATAATAAATGTTTATGATATACGCCTGAAGGTCTCTTAAGTGTTAAAAAATGGTAATACTGGAAAGAACTATTTTTCAGACCTTTTTTTTAAAGAGTCGACAGTCTTGGTTATATCCAAGACTGTCGACTCTTTAAAAAAATAGTTACAACGTTATAACGTTGCGTTAGAACTAATTTTGATCTACATAGTTTTAAAGTATTTTTTTCTAATTTGGTATATTTCTACTGTAGGTAAAGTCACTATTATGTAGGGTTGCATAAAAGTGAAGTTCCATGTCCCCAAATGGGGTAAGGAGCAGAAGGGGCAGATGCATTATGCATACATCTGTTTCACTGATCGATTTTCTGTAGGGACAAGTAAGTGATCAGCCTTCTGTGTCCTGCCGGAACGAGACATTTTTTCTTTTCGTCTCTACTACTAATACTCGAATTTATAAGGAACTCAAAAAATAAAAAAATACGCGTTTGTCTCGACTTCACTTTTAATAGCAGGAGTGTAATATCAAGGTTGTAGTTTCACGGTCAAATGAATGAGAAATGTACTTACATTGTAGTCTATTTACTATCAATACACGCAAATCTGATTATACAAAGATCTAGAACGAAATTATAACTGGAATATGGACCCAATGATGATTTATAGTTGGCTAACTGCTCCAGAAGAGTATTTCAAGTGTATGCACCTTTATTGTTTTACTAGCTGCGCTCTGCGGTTTCACCCGCGAGGCTCCGCTCCTTTTGTTCTTAGCGTGATGATATATAATATAGCCTATGGCCTTCCTCGATGAATGGGCTATACAATACCGAAATAATTTTTCAAATCGGACCAGTAGTTCCTGAGATCAGCGCGTTCAAACAAACAAACTCTTCAGCTTTATAATATTAAAAGTATAGATATGTACATATTTCATTAATAGTTATAATACGTAATTGTTATAATTGCTCGATAAAATTTAGGTACCTACTTTTGAAGTGAAACTTCTTCAGGCGCATTGAGGGTAAAATTTCAAGGTCTCGTCATGGCAATACCGTCACGTCATTGAGTAAAGTGGTGATTTTGGTATCTTTGAATCTTGAAGTTTCACTTCTGAAACGTGTGCTCGGCACACACGCTCTTTTTTATAATTATTTTATTTATATCGGTAATTTTAATCATAGTTTTGAAGGAATATGTTAATATAGTAATTCAAATTTTCTGCTTTATGCAGATGACAAGAAAATTTTTAGAAAAATCTCAACCCCTCAGGACTGCCTCTTGCTTCAGGACGATCTTAATAGGCTTACCAATTATTATAAATTAAACAAAATATCAGTAAACACAAATAAATGCCAAAAAATAACTTTTTCTCGAAATAAGGCCAATAAAATTATATGTTTTGAATATAAAATTAGCAACGAAATTATTCCATCCGTTACGTCAGTAAGAGCCAGCGCGCACGAGCAACATTGTCTCCGCAACTATTTTGTCTCTCCCATCAATTTGTATGGGGAGTTGCGTCGCTACGTGCGCGCACTTTCATACTAGCCCATGGGCGGGAGAGACAAAATAGTTGCGGAGACAAAATAGTTGCGGTGACAAAGTTGCTCGTGCGCGCTGGCTCTAAGGGACCTAGGTGTGATCCTCGATGACAAGCTTAGTTACCGCATGCACATTGAATTAATATCTCAAAAAGCCTATAAAAATTTAGGATTTGTTTTGAGGCAGGCGGAACCCTTTGATGATTCGGCATGTTTGAAAGTTTTGTACTACGCATATGTACGTAGTATTCTAGAGTTCGCCAGCGTCATTTGGCGTCCAAGTTATAAATGTCATATAACTAAATTGGAAAAGCTTCAAAAATTATTTGTGAATAGAATGAAATATAAAAATAAACAATATGATTTAACCTATTCACAAGCTTGCTCTTACTATAAAATCAATACCTTGGAGGATCGTAGAGACGTAATCGACCTTATGTTATTGTATGATATTGTCAATAATAACTTTGATTTTCCTGTTGCTTTAGAATACTTACAATATCGTGTGCCATCACAACGTACTCGTCATACGCCTCTCTTTAGTGTGCCAGCAACCTCTACCAATTATCTCAAACATTCACCCTTTCTGAGAATTCCGAATAATTATAATAATAAATTCTCCTTTGCAGATCCCTTTCAATTATCTCGCTCTAAGTTTAAAAAAGTAATACTGCAGCTTATTGACCAAAAATTGTAAAGAAAATCACAAACAACACGCACACACTCACACACACACACTTTCACTCACACTTGTACTCATATATTGTTACCAATTGTTACCTTTTTATTTAGCTATAATTATAGATATAATATAGGGTTTGTAATCGTTTATATATCTTTCTTTACTTTGCTCACTCACAGTATTATGATTGTTATTGGTGTACCTTTTAATTGGCGTATTGAAATGTTAATGTTATATCTAGTGTAAGATTAGCTGTAAGGTACCTGTACATAAATAAATAAATAAATAAATAAATAGTAGGTACGCACAGGAAAATTTCCTGATATATTCAGACTATACAAATTTTCCCTATTTTGCTTACGTCAATTTTCCAGAGGTATTTGAACATGAATACGTAATACAAATTGATATTATTTAGGAATTTGCGGTGTATTTGCTATCAGTGCAAGTAACAAATAACATCCTTAAGTGTTAAGGAAATCGATTGATAGTATTGTTATAAGTGTAATTTTGCTACAATATTGTCCTTATTAACGTTTATGTTAGTTTAATTAAGATATGAAATAATTGTAAGTGATTTTCGAAAAGATCTCAAAAAATCAAACAAAAGTAAGAAATAGACATTAAAAATGTAGTTAGGGTTTTGAAAATGTAAAATATAAATACTAATCCATTACCTTTAAATAACTACCGACATCACACTTGAAATAGCCCCTAAAATGAAATTTGTTACCAAAAATTCGCTTTGTAACAAAAGTTATTTGAATAATCAGGTAAGTTTCTTATAGAAGTGGGTTGGAATCATGAAAATAACTTGGGAGTCTTTTGCCCATAAGATATCTCGCTGCCAAAATTCATATTACAATTCACAATTATTACTATTTATATTAAATTCGAGATACTTCCTGTTTAGTCTGTATACCCTCGCGTTATAATCTAAACTAATATTATAAAGCTGAAGACTTTGTTTGTTTGTTTGTTTGAACGCACTAATCTCGGGACCTACAGGTCCGATTAGAAAAATTCTTTCGGTGTTACATAGCTCATTTATCGAGGAAGGTTATAGGTTATTAGCTATAATATATAATAATATTATCACGCTACGACCAACAGGAGTGGAGACACGGGGGTGAAACCGCGCGGAGCAGCTAGTGTAAACATATGATTTGTATGTATGTCCAAAAATATCTATCACACAATCGGATCGTGAAGATATTAATGAACTCACATCTACCTCAAATAAGTCAGTTTAAACGAAATCGGTCAAGTAGTTGAAAATATAATATAAACAAACTTATGTTGTATTGCTACTGATAATAATAAATCCTGCATAAGTTTATGTTTACCTGATAGAGATCGCTCAGTACCGATAAGGCCGCTTTTTAAGCTCAACTTATTCATATTTTAGTTTCAGCAACTTAAATTGTTGTTATTGTTATAATTATTTAATATTTATCACTAACTTTCCGGCCTTCGCCTGCGTGATCAAAAGAACACCCGCATAGTTCCCGTGCCCGTGGAATTTCCGGGCTAAAACCTGAACCTGTCCATATCCTGTTTCAGGCCTCAAACTATAGGTAGTTTGTACAAAATTTCATCCAAATTGGTTCATTGGTTTAGGCGTGACGAAGAAACAAACACACAGAGAGTATAAATTTATAAAGGATAGAAAAAATTCGATCACGAGGCGGGACTTGAACCCGCATCCTTCGCGCCATTCCGGGGCGGATGCCTAACCAACTCAGCCACTCGTGACCCGCCTGAGCAATCGAATTTATTCTATCCTTTCAGTTTTATGTGTCTTAAGGGTCACACCGCGCGCCATCTATTGATATGATTTAACAACCATTTCAACCAATATGAAGCACTTTTCAGTGAATACAATATTGTAACGATGGAACACGACCTTTTCATGAATTTATATTTTTTGGTTTTTATGGCATTCAAATGCTTTATAAATATAAATTTATAAAGGATAGAAAAAATTCGATCACGAGGCGGGACTTGAACCCGCATCCTTCGCGCCATTCCGGGGCGGATGCCTAACCAACTCAGCCACTCGTGACCCGCCTGAGCAATCGAATTTATTCTATCCTTTCAGTTTTATGTGTCTTAAGGGACACACCGCGCGCCATCTATTGATATGATTTAACAACCATTTCAACCAATATGAAGCACTTTTCAGTGAATACAATATTGTAACGATGGAACACGACCTTTTCATGAATTTATATTTTTTGGTTTTTATGGCATTCAAATGCTTTATAAATATAAATTTATAAAGGATAGAAAAAATTCGATCACGAGGCGGGACTTGAACCCGCATCCTTCGCGCCATTCCGGGGCGGATGCCTAACCAACTCAGCCACTCGTGACCCGCCTGAGCAATCGAATTTATTCTATTTTTTCTATCCTTTATAAATTTATATTTATAAAGCATTTGAATGCCATAAAAACCAAAAAATATAAATTCATGAAAAGGTCGTGTTCCATCGTTACAATATTGTATTCACTGAAAAGTGCTTCATATTGGTTGAAATGGTTGTTAAATCATATCAATAGATGGCGCGCGGTGTGTCCCTTAAGACACATAAAACTGAAAGGATAGAATAAATTCGATTGCTCAGGCGGGTCACGAGTGGCTGAGTTGGTTAGGCATCCGCCCCGGAATGGCGCGAAGGATGCGGGTTCAAGTCCCGCCTCGTGATCGAATTTTTTCTATCCTTTATAAATTTATATTTATAAAGCATTTGAATGCCATAAAAACCAAAAAATATAAATTCATGAAAAGGTCGTGTTCCATCGTTACAATATTGTATTCACTGAAAAGTGCTTCATATTGGTTGAAATGGTTGTTAAATCATATCAATAGATGGCGCGCGGTGTGTCCCTTAAGACACATAAAACTGAAAGGATAGAATAAATTCGATTGCTCAGGCGGGTCACGAGTGGCTGAGTTGGTTAGGCATCCGCCCCGGAATGGCGCGAAGGATGCGGGTTCAAGTCCCGCCTCGTGATCGAATTTTTTCTATCCTTTATAAATTTATATTTATAAAGCATTTGAATGCCATAAAAACCAAAAAATATACATTCATGAAAAGGTCGTGTTCCATCGTTACAATATTGTATTCACTGAAAAGTGCTTCATATTGGTTGAAATGGTTGTTAAATCATATCAATAGATGGCGCGCGGTGTGTCCCTTAAGACACATAAAACTGAAAGGATAGAATAAATTCGATTGCTCAGGCGGGTCACGAGTGGCTGAGTTGGTTAGGCATCCGCCCCGGAATGGCGCGAAGGATGCGGGTTCAAGTCCCGCCTCGTGATCGAATTTTTTCTATCCTTTATAAATTTATATTTATAAAGCATTTGAATGCCATAAAAACCAAAAAATATAAATTCATGAAAAGGTCGTGTTCCATCGTTACAATATTGTATTCACTGAAAAGTGCTTCATATTGGTTGAAATGGTTGTTAAATCATATCAATAGATGGCGCGCGGTGTGTCCCTTAAGACACATAAAACTGAAAGGATAGAATAAATTCGATTGCTCAGGCGGGTCACGAGTGGCTGAGTTGGTTAGGCATCCGCCCCGGAATGGCGCGAAGGATGCGGGTTCAAGTCCCGCCTCGTGATCGAATTTTTTCTATCCTTTATAAATTTATATTTATAAAGCATTTGAATGCCATAAAAACCAAAAAATATAAATTCATGAAAAGGTCGTGTTCCATCGTTACAATATTGTATTCACTGAAAAGTGCTTCATATTGGTTGAAATGGTTGTTAAATCATATCAATAGATGGCGCGCGGTGTGTCCCTTAAGACACATAAAACTGAAAGGATAGAATAAATTCGATTGCTCAGGCGGGTCACGAGTGGCTGAGTTGGTTAGGCATCCGCCCCGGAATGGCGCGAAGGATGCGGGTTCAAGTCCCGCCTCGTGATCGAATTTTTTCTATCCTTTATAAATTTATATTTATAAAGCATTTGAATGCCATAAAAACCAAAAAATATAAATTCATGAAAAGGTCGTGTTCCATCGTTACAATATTGTATTCACTGAAAAGTGCTTCATATTGGTTGAAATGGTTGTTAAATCATATCAATAGATGGCGCGCGGTGTGTCCCTTAAGACACATAAAACTGAAAGGATAGAATAAATTCGATTGCTCAGGCGGGTCACGAGTGGCTGAGTTGGTTAGGCATCCGCCCCGGAATGGCGCGAAGGATGCGGGTTCAAGTCCCGCCTCGTGATCGAATTTTTTCTATCCTTTATAAATTTATATTTATAAAGCATTTGAATGCCATAAAAACCAAAAAATATAAATTCATGAAAAGGTCGTGTTCCATCGTTACAATATTGTATTCACTGAAAAGTGCTTCATATTGGTTGAAATGGTTGTTAAATCATATCAATAGATGGCGCGCGGTGTGTCCCTTAAGACACATAAAACTGAAAGGATAGAATAAATTCGATTGCTCAGGCGGGTCACGAGTGGCTGAGTTGGTTAGGCATCCGCCCCGGAATGGCGCGAAGGATGCGGGTTCAAGTCCCGCCTCGTGATCGAATTTTTTCTATCCTTTATAAATTTATATTTATAAAGCATTTGAATGCCATAAAAACCAAAAAATATAAATTACACAGAGAGTATTTTGTCAATTGTAAGTGAAGATTAGAAGGGATTATATATAACATTTAATCGTGATAGTTCCACAGATATAATGATTTTCTTCAACGCAGATAACGTGTGAACTGTGACGTCACGAAGGCGGCTTCACCAATGTCAAGGGTAATACAATACTGCACTGGCACAAGTGATATCGGTTACTGTATAATTGATTCTTATTCGCCTTGAAAACTATCTAGTATTCCTGGAGTAATTAAGCGAATTGTTGTGTGGAAGCTTTTGTTACATATGGCAGTTCATCTAAATTAAGTAATTTTTTTCTTTAATACCCGCTGCAATCTCAGCGTCATTATACAATTAAGTACCTATTCGGCGTTTCCTTTATAATAATTCTTCATTTATTTACTTACGTCAGCTTTAAACATTGGCGATACCTAATTGTAACCAGCATTTACGTATGTCTATCATTATATTCTTTCTAGTAACAACAGAAATAAATTATATCCATACTAATATTATAAATGCGAAAGTAACTCTGTCTGTCTGTCTGTTACTCAATCACGCCTAAACTACTGAACCAATTTGCATGAAATTTGTAATGGAGATATGTATTTTGATACCCGAGAAAGGACATAGGCTACTTTTTATTGCGAAATATGTATCACGGGCGAAGCCGGGGCGGACCGCTAGTTTTAATATAAATTAATTATCTATTAAGAAAGTCCCACGTCTTTACTTTTTACTATTCCACAACATTTACACGTGATAGTCGTAAATCTCTATGAATTATTTTTCTCTCACGTATTTTATTAAATCTTCGACCTTGCCAGGCATCTCTTGACCTATATTTATCCATAGGTTATTAGTAAAACTATGAAATATTACATAATAGCTTTCCGCCCGCAGCTTAGGAAAACCCGCATAGTCTCCGCACCCGTGGAATTTCCAAAATGAAAACTCACATCTTCTTTCTCGGCTCTCAAACTATCTCTGCACCAAATTTCATCTAAATCGGTTCAGTGTTTGAGGCGTGAAGAAGAGACAAATAGACAGTTACATTTTGCATTTATAATATTAGCCAGGAAATAGGAACTATTAATTTGTAATGCGCAGACGCATACATTGAAGCACATGCGCTGATCTAGATTCTAGATAAATGACACATGAAAGTAATTCGTTTTCTACGAGAGTGAAATCTAGGCTTATAACAATGACATTGCTTAGTACTGCGATTTTTAATCTGTACTACCTATATTGTACAATAAATCGGATTATAAGTAGGTAATAACTAATAAGTTATGGGCTCAAGAGCTTAAGACCGGAAAATAAAATTTCAATAATTAGCTATATATTTTCAACCACATGAAAAGATAAGGAAGTATAACATTTGAAGATAGGAATATACATAGTCATGAATCTGGACCAAATAATACAAGTCGTGTATAACTAGTTAGTTTTATTATGCGGAACGTTTCGCATAATAAAACTGACTTTAATAGGAATTGAATATATTATGTATGACGTTTATAGCCTTGAGTTTTAGACAATAATTAAATTGTATTATTGTTTGAGGAAAGAAATATTTGTTGTTATACATTTGTTTTATATTCAGTCTGGAATGAAAATTGACATAAAATTAAGAGCCGTAAATTTAGTGATAATTTTAGCGTAACCTGTCCCTACCTGTGATGTCTTGAAGCAATATTATTCCCACTGTGGAAAAATTACAGCGACGATCGTCTAGCGCCATCACTTTCCCACACTGGAAATAATACCGCTAGTTATAAGATATCATGCTAACCTCAGGAAGGTTAGCATGATGTCTTATAGCCATGTACAGAGGTCCAAAAACGGCTTGTTTTCAGTTTTAGTTATTCCTTAATTGAAATGAAACTAAGGCCGGCTACTCACCTACCTGCCGCAGGGGCAATATTGGAATTGCACCCTTAATTGGCTCCCTAATTGTGATGTGCATAGACAAGCAGGGGCAATTTAGAAAACGCTGAAATTGCTCCAACCGCCGGCCGTGCAACCGAGATTCTACTAAAATTGCCCCTGCAGCTGCGGCAGGTACGTGAGAATCGATATTTCATAAGATTAATGTAATATTGTTATGAGTGACGTCACAAGTCGTTAGCCTCTCCAAACAGATGACATTAGATCATCGAATTCATTGCTAAATGTTATTGGTTACTAACCGCTCGGAGTAATAATAGCTACATAAAATATGTGTTAAAAATTAAAATAGACATGGAAACAATCGGAATGTATCATTAAAATAGGTAAAGAATTATCAAAATCGGTCTAGCAGTTTTTGAGATTCCATCAGAATTTTTTTTATAAGTTTGTTACCTAATATAATATACTATAGACTAGATAATAATGCAATTTATGAAATCATTAAGGTTTTAGTACAATATTTGTCTCTTCTTGAAATATCTAGATAAGAAGATCCCACCAAAAACATTTTCATGTAAAATGTTGCCAAGACGAGCCCATATGACTCGCACTGTCAAAAAGTTATCAGATCTCATGTAGAGCCAAGCTTCTAACACTACACGCCCTAACTCTACAAGGCCTCACTTCACAAACTCTACACCTTAGTCAAAATATGTGGCTTGGCCATTTCGCTACATTCACATCGGCGTAAGGTGAAAAATTAATTCACTTATCATAACTTTTGTGTTATACAATAGTTCTTGTAGTAACGAACGGCCAAGCCACATATTTTGACTAAGGTGTAGAGTTTGTGAAGTTAGGCCTTGTAGAGTTAGGGCGTGTAGTATTAGAAGCTTGGCTCTACATGAGATCTGATAACTTTTTGACAGTGCGAGTCATATGGGCTCGTCTTGGCAACATTTTACATGAAAATGTTTTTGGTGGGATTTCATTTCTTTTTGTAAGTTGTTTGTAACAAAATTTTATATGTCGATTAAACTTTTAATTTTTTTTTTAAAAACATATATATATCTAGGGCAGGGTTTCTCAAACTTTCAGCTCTACGAACCCCTGTTAAAATTTCAAGGTAACAGCGAACCCCAAACACCCCCCCCCCCCCTCCCCCCAAGGAAAATAGTAAAATTGACTGTTAAAAGAAAATAAGGTTTTTATTTGAATAAAAGGTAACATATTTATAAAGTGCCAAAAGAAATATCTTTTTAATTTTAATGTGATGGGTGTGCTTGTTTGCTGTCGCAAATGGATTCAATTTTTGGAGTAATTTTGGACAATTTTAACCTTAATTCTGACTCGGTATCAAGTCGATTTCTGTACTTAGTTTTTATCATAACCAGGTGTGAAAATCCACTCTCACATAAGTATGTTGTAGGAAAGGGTAAAAGGAAATTCACCGCTTTGCGTGAGAGTTCGGAATACTCTGCCTGTCTAGCTGCCCAAAAATCTATCAAAGACATCCTTTTTAAATCAGCTTGAAGAGTTTCATCGACGGACATTTCTAATAATGACTCCTGTTGTTTAATACTCAAACTAGTAATTATGCTCTCGTTCGTGACCGCAAACGGGTTACGAATCCAGCCATCTTTAGCATTATCAATATCAGGAAAATACCTTCTCATTTCGTCGCAGAGCTGAGAAAGATGCAGAACAATTTCAGCCTTTATGTTGGAATCCACGGATAAGGCGTTCGTCGTGATAAATTCATACAAAAGAGGAAAACATTCAAAGATATTTGATTTTAAGCAGGTTTTCCAAAATTCCATTTTTTTTATAAGTGCGTTTATTTTGTCCTGCACAGTGAATACGCTGCAGGTAGAACCTTGCATCGAAGCATTCGTTTCATTGAGACAAGAAAAAATGTCAGCTAAATATGTTACTCTTTTAAGCCAGGTTTCATCTTCAAATCGGCATTTAAGGATGAAGTCACTGTCTTTCAAAAATATATAGATTTCGTGACGAAGTTCAACAAACCGAGCTAATATCCTGCCTTTTGATAGCCAGCGAACTTCACAGTGTAGCAGTAATGAAACATGTTCACTACCCATGTCTCGGCATAATAATGCGAAAAGTCTTGAGTTTAGCGGACGCGCTTTTATGTAATTTATTATTTTTACGACCTCTGAAAGTGCTGTTTTTAAATCATCAGGCATTTTCTTGCTCGCCAATGCTTCTCTGTGTAACGCACAATGCATACTTTTTACCTCAGGAGCGAGATTTTTAATCCTGGCTATTAGTCCAGATATCCTTCCTGTCATGGCCTTTGCGCCGTCAGTGGATATGCCAATGCACTTTGTCCAATCAATGCCATGTTTTTCAATAAAATCATTAATAGTTTTAAAAATATCTTCTCCTTTCGTCGTAGACTCCAAGGTCTTACAGAATAAAAAATCTTCTTCAGATACATTTTTATACACATATCTAACAAACCCAAGTAAATTCGGTAATCCACTAATATCTGTTGATTCATCAACTTGAATCGCGTAATAATTATTTTGTAATCGTTGTGCGAGTTGATTTTCAACATCGTGGGCCATTTCGTGAATGCGACGTGCAATTGTATCATTTGAAAGTGGTATTTTATCCAGCAATTTCGAAAATTTGTCACCCAATACACAACTGACCATATCTTTAGCAGCTGGTAAAATCAACTCTTCAGCAATATTGTATGGCTTGCCGGTCTTTGCAATTTTATATGCCACAAGGAAAGACGCACGTAAATATTCAGAGTTAGTAGCCAAGACAGTTTTCATAGTTTTTTTCGTAGAAGCCAACGCTTTTTTTTTTCGAACAAAAAAATCTATAGGTTTGTCTACGTACTGCGGATGTTTTGTTTCCAAATGTCTTCGCAGCAATGAAGGCTTCATCGAGCTATTTGCGAGAACTTCTGAACATATTACACACTGTGGCTCTGGGAACTGAGATTCTTCTTTGCACGTAAATCCAATTTTCAGATAATCTTCGTCATATTTCCTTTTTTTTACCGATGGTATTATTGCTTTTTCTTGTTCTCTCGATTTCGTAGAATTTTCGTTTAAAACTGAACTTTCAGCAGAAGTAGACGCAATTTGAGTAAATTTACTTTGTACAGGTTGCGAACTGGATGTATTACTTGGACATTTTCTGCGTAGTGATCCCGTTTTTAACCACTCATTCATTTTTAAAACTACCTAGCCGTTCGAAGCTATTGAAAATATTTTGTTTTTATTTTACTGTCAACCAAAACGCGCTTACAATGATCACACATTAAAGTAAAACAAATGAACTAAACACTTAGCGCGGACTACGCATAACGTACCGGGCAGTGGGAACGGCGGGGGCCGGTGGGGGTAGCGTGGCGTGCGAGCGCGGAGCGAGCGACGAATTCAGTCGCGCGCGCGCCACTATACGTGCCGTGCGCGCCAGCCAGTTATCAAGCCGCCATTACGTAAATCTTGTCGCGAACCCCCTGCCGTCGAATGGCGAACCCCTAGGGGTTCGCGTACCCCACTTTGAGGAACCCTGATCTAGGGGAACCAAGTTTTAGATTATTAGATTAGACCTCTAGCGTCATCAAAATTTAATTTAAAATTACAGGTCTCATACAATCTCCCATCCCCTAGTTTAAGGGGATGGGGGAGGAAAGTTACAAGTTTTATAATTTTTTTGTTGTTTGTGTGCTAATACTAGCTTACATACAAAATTTCAGCTTTCTAGGACATTAGGAAATACCATAAGAATTTTGATGATCATCAGTGAGTCAGTGACGAAATTAGCGTTTTTTAGATATAAATAAAATCTGAAGTATAAAAGCTAATGTTATTAAAACTTATTAAGTTCAATAAGTCCGCTATTGACAATATATCCCGAAAATTTTGTTGATCTAGCATAATCCAAACCCAAGTTATGAGGGTTCAAAAAAACGTCGAAGCGCTTCGAGAAAAGGTAGGTAGTGCCCGTCGCTTGTTCGCTTGGCTCGTCTTGGCGGGGGCACTACCGTGCCCCCAGATATGAAATAAATATTAAGATTTAAGATGAAATAAGCGTTATTTTACTGTTAGAAAAGATAGCAATCGAAAATAATAAGCACAATATAAATCTAGGTGCATATTTAATTATTATATTATATTATTCGCGGAACTTGCTTGAACTACATATTTCCTCATAAATGTATTAGGTACATGAATATCGTTTAGTTTAATGTTTTTATATAGTGAAAAAAAATATTAATAGTATGAGATGTGCAGAGACAGGCCATTTTCGGATGGATTATTTTTAATACTGTAAAGATCGCTGATATTACATAAATATATTTTTAACTAAGATTTTTATTCATTAATTTCTGAAATAGTTAACTAATTGCAAGGACATGTAAATAACAAAGATAGTGTCTTTTAAAAAAATAGGTTTTTATAAAAAGTCCTAGTGAAATTTCAATGGTTTGAAAAATATTTCTCATTAAGGACGCTATAACGTATTTTTACAAAAACACGCTGTTTTTCGGTACCATTTTAACTTAAAGCAATTACACGTGAGAACATAGTAATATCTTAATTTAAAGATAATATATTCAGCTCTACGTTCATCTTATAAAAATTGTACGACGTCATACAAAATTGTCGCTGAAATACGTTTTTTCCATCACAATAAACGCATAAAATGCAAAAAAATGGGGTCTAAACCGGTACCATTTTAGGAAAATTAAGAGCCTAATCTATCTTCTTAACTATATCTTATTGAGGGATATATAGTCCTTTATATATGGTGTAATTTTTATGAATCTAAATCAAAATTTTATTTCAATAATGAGCTAAATTAAAAATACTTGTCGATTTCTTCATACATTTTGTTCTCGCGGTTCGTCAGACCGCGCTCAGAAGCGCTCTTGGAAGGACGGGTGTATCGCTCCTCGTGCCAAAAATAAAAACGAAATAAAAAAGATTATTGTGCGTGCACTGTCTTTTTCGTGATTTGAAATATTTGATACTTTATATGAGTAAAGTTCTGTATAAGTTTCATATTCCAATTATTTGTAATTTAAAATTATGTTTTTAAAATTACCTTGCCTGAGATCCTCTTTTTTATGGGTTGTTGAATAGATTGGTGGGGTAAAACAATTCAAGATGGCGTCGACGAAAATTTGGCTTTTTTTCGTGATGGGTGTCATTTTCATGGTTTTTGGGGTAGCTATTACCGAATATGAGGTCAAAACTGAAATCCAAGATGGCGCCGACGAAAATTTTACATCTTTTCGTCATAGGTGTCATTTTCATGGTTTTTGGGGTAGCTATTAACGAATATGAGGTCAAAACTATAATCCAAGATGGCGCCGACAAAAATTTTACATCTTTTCGTCATGGGTGTCATTTTCATGGTTTTTGGGGTAGCTATTAACCAATTTGAAGTCAAAACTAAAATCCAAGATGGCGCCGACGAAAAATTTGACATATTTTCATCATGGGTGTCATTTTCATGGTTTTTGGGATAGCTATTAACGAATATGAGGTCAAAACTATAATCCAAGATGGCGCTGACGAAAATTTGACATTTTTCGTGATGGGTGTCATTTTCATGGTTTTTGGGGTAGCTATTAACGAATATGAGGTCAAAACTAAAATCCAAGATGGTCGTCGAATTTCAAGATGGCGTCATGGTAATACTGTCGCGTTATGGAGCAAGGCGGCGATTTTGGTATCTATGAATCTCGCCCAAGAAGTTTCACTCCTGACACGTTTTCTCGGCACACACGTTCTTTTTTATTTTATTCTCTTTGTTTAAATGTTTTAGATAAACTTTTTTTTAAATAAAGTTTAGCGAATATATTTAAAGAATATATTTAAAGTTAATAATATCTGTCAGAATATTAACATTATTGCCACAGAGTTGCGTTTTATATTAAATTTCTAAATATGCATTTCAATGTTCTTCAAAATTGTTTTTTTTAAGACTTTCTACAAAACTGTGGTTGTTAACGTTTTTGTTATTTTATTTAAGTTTACTTTAAAGGAGTAAGAAAAATATACCTAATTATCGACGGTTACATTGGGGATTTGGTAATAGCTGTCTCAAAAACTTTGAAAATGACACCCATGCCGAAAAGATGTAAAGTTTCGTCGACACCATCTTCGATTTTAGTTTTGACCTCATGTTGGTTAATAGCTACCCCAAAAACCATGAAAATGACACCAGTGTCGAAAAGATGTAAAATTTTCGTCGGCGCCATCTTGGATTTTAGTTTTGACCTCATATTGGTTAATAGATACCCCAATAACCATGAAAATGCGCCCATGACGAAAATATGTAAAATTTTCGTCGGCGCCATCTTGGATTTTAGTTTTGACCTCATATTGGTTAATAGCTACCCCAATAACCATGAAAATGACATCCATGAAGAAAATATATAAAATTTTTGTCGGCGCCATCTTGGATTTTAGTTTTGACCTCATATTCGTTAATAGTTACCCCAATAACCATAAAAATGACACCCATGAAGAAAATATATAAAATTTTTGTCGGCGCCATCTTGGATTTTAGTTTTGACCTCATATTGGTTAATAGCTACCCCAAAAACCATGAAAATGACACCCGTGACGAAATGATGTCAAATTGTCGTCGGCGCCATTTTGGATTTTAGATTTGACCTCATATTGATTAATAGCGACTCCAACTCCTTGAAAATGACACCCATGACGAAAAGATTTCAAATTTTCGTCGGCGCCATCTTGGATTTTAGTTTTGACCTCATATTGGTTAATAGCTACCCCAAAAACCACCCACATTTGCAAATGTGTTTGCTACTTAGGAAAAGTTCAGATTTAAAGATATAGGTAATGTGAATGTGTGGTAACGAATTTAATTTATTTCATTCCGACTGTTTCTCGAAATAACATACATTTACTAAGAATTGCATACAATGCCGGGTTTAATATATTGCCGGTAACATAATATTATGTATGATAATAATTCTTAAAAAAGTATTTTATACATTTCTTAAAAAGCTTCGATATTGTATACAATAATACAATTCATATTCAAATTGTTGTAAAATAGTCACACTTTTTTAAGTTGGTTGAATACACTAAAATACTTATAAGGATCGTACCTACTAATAATAGTAACAAAATGAATTTTTAAAGTTCCCAGTAATCTTCTGGAATCAATTTCAATAAAAAAATAATAATATCAAGTATGAAGATGGTCTATAAAATGGAATGCGCTATGTTTACGTCTTACGTGAGCGTGATGTTCCCGCGAACCACGTGGCGACGTTAGATACCTAAATTTGAGTAACGCAGATTTGTGACAGCGTCCTTAATCTGATGTTGATTTTTATTGTATTTGAAAATATTTAAGAGTTGCTAAGTTAAATCAAGATAACGCGTTTATAAGTTATCAGCTAGTTTTATGTCTTCAATAAAAAATAACTTTTGAATAATTTTCCATACAAAGACCAAGTTACATAATTAGGTACCTACTTACTATTAAAATGGCTATAAAAGTAGTAGATTAAATCATAGCTGGATATTACAGTCTGTATCTTTATTATTATTAACTTTTCACACAAATAAAAAGTAATTAGATACCTACCTACCTACTGTGTCACATAATCACATTGTGTTAAATTTCTCGTAAAATTTTACTTTTATCGCTATGCGCTAAAGCTAAATTTGCATAATTAAGTAACAAAGTAGGTATTTCTGTTTTACAATAGGTAATAGATAAATAGGTACTTACCTGACGCAAAGTGGCAAAAGTATTTGTCAAATTTAATATATTCGTCCCACAATCTTATACGTATATATATAAAAATGAATCGCAAAATGTGTTGGTAAGCGCATAACTCGAGAACGGCTGAACCGATTTCGATATTTCTTTTCTTATTATATTCCTTGAAGTACGAGGATGGATCTTATGTAGAGAAAACGTAAACATGTACCACGGGCGAAGCCGGGGCGGACCGCTAGTTTATAATATTATTGTAGGTTTGCATCGAGGACGTCGTTATCAGCGTACCTATTTCACGTTATTTTAATACAAAAACTTTGTGGTCTGAATAATAATAAGCATATTTTGCTCGTATGCAAATTCTATACGAATTGAATTGCTTGAATAAGTAGGTAGTTTTTTCATGATAATTATTTCATTCTTTACTTACTACGTAACTACCTACGTAGTAATGAATATGACTTTAAAATATTATATTCTTTAGTTCTTTACGCATTCACCTCCGCGTGAATAATTAAATTTAATATTTACTCCACGCCTGACTATCGACAGTTTTGTTTGCCTATTTTAAATTTCATATTGTTAAACTCGAACACGCGGCTTCACATAAACATATGATTTACTATACCTAAGTACGAACCAAACTAAATAATTTACTAACCAAACAGAGTTGAATTTCTGGTGTTCCAGTAATGTATGAATATCACAACACAAAACTTTTCACTGAATGGCGGGAAAAAGTATGCACGCGCGTAATGTTACGCGCGCCACGGATGCGGACTGAAACTAAACTGACGTACGGAGTACGGAGTACGGACTGGCCCGTGGCCGACCGGAGTCCGGACACTTTTTTTTTTTAATCAGTGGGTTCCCGCGCTGGCAAAGGGAACGCGTTCTCGATTCTAAGGCACGTGTCACATTATTTGTTATCGTTAGCGATCTGTTTATGTTACTAAATACTTGGTAATTTCTTGACGATTTGAGGCACAAGAAGAACCTGTTTTATGCACGTGATGGCGACAGGTTTGTGCGTTTATTATTATTTTTTGTTTTATTTCTTGCGATTGGTGTCTATAGTCTATGTACGAAATGTCAATATTATTGTTTCGTGATCCGGGAGGATATTGTTATGTTCAAGTAATGTAAACTCCGAAATCTGCACATTAAATAAGTAGGTACCTATGTTTATGAAGGTATGAAATATTAATACAGAACAAAATAGTGTTTAATTAATACATGAAGTTTTTGTTGAAACCAAATCATTTACACCGACTTTTATTATACATAATTATAAAGCACAAAGCCTCATACTTACGGTTCTTTCGCCTAATGTGATCGTACGATCAATCACGAAAAAAATCAACCAATCACAATGGAAAGAGGATCTCACCCCATGCATTCAAAAAATTTTAACCAATAAGGCTTGTGTGCAATTCTGTATGGCATCTCTTTAGCAAATGTCTTAATTTTTAGCATTCACGGTGACATTTTCCTGTTGGTACATATTTATATGTTATACCATGTCTGTGTAATATGAAATAAAATACAAATGAATCGCAAAATGTGTTGGTAAGCGCATAACTCGAGAACGGCTGAACCGATTTCGATAATTCTTTTTTTATTATATCCCTTGAAGTAGGTAAAACGTAAACATGTACCACGGGCGAAGCCGGGGCGGACCGCTAGTATGAAATAAATATACAAATCATTTCGAACCTTCATACTAGGTAGCTGTTAAAAAAATATTTTGAACTGTAACTTAAAATTTAAATGATAAGAGTTATTGATTTATTAGTTACCAGGCGGAGACAAATCTCACCAAACTACAAGAAGTGAAACATTCGCTTATCAAATTATTTATTCACAAGAAAAAAAAAGTAAGCACAGCATGCACTGACTGTTGTTGACACATGCACTTTTTTTACTGCCTTGAAGTTGGGGAGCTAAAAGTAATAGACCGGGAGATACTGACACAAAATTTCGAGTCATTTTTAACAGGATGGCGGTTGGCGGCTAAAATTTTTGTGTTACAAATCGTTTGACTTTCGCTATTTTCCTACGAGTTCGACTAACGCCCACGCGACTAAGCCGCCGGTACCAGCGTTCACACCATCGTTTCTCTTTTTGTCATTGCGTACAAAGACCCCTGTAGAACCGCCATCCTGTTACAAATGACTCGAAATTTTGTGTCAGTATCTCCCGGTCTATAAGGGGATGGATACATTTATTAATTTATGCGATGTCATTTAGAATTCTTAATCCAGTTACGCAGTTTCGTACTTATAAAAAAATAAAATAAATAACCAAAATAATTAAGGATATTATCCAAAACATAGGAATTAATCTAAGTAAGTATATTAAATACACATAAACTTTTAAAATATATAGATAATATAAGATATGCAAGGCTTATCACAAAGAAGCGATAAAAGCGCGTAACCAAACATTGATAAACTTGAAAGTTTTGTTGAAAAGATAAGAAAAGTACATAACTATCTAAAAGTACTTAGATTTAAGTATCTTATTAATAATGGGTAACTCTTTAGTAAGCTCTTTAGTTACTTTTATTTGAACTGACACCAACCGCCGCGGACGTATCAGAATACATACTAAAACCTTCCTCTTGATCACTCTATCTAAAGGGTTTTTCATTAAGCACGGGTAGATGTTTGCGGCCTGTGGTGGCCACCTCCTGTGAGTGAAATCTACCAAAAATATATTTTAATGATCAGCCAATTATGCCATTTTACTATGCCAAGTTACACGAAAAAACATTATTAAAAAAACCGAATCGAAATCCGTTGCGTAGTTTTAAAGATTAAGCATACCTACAAAGGGACCTAGGAACAGAAAAAGCGACTTTGTTTTATACTATGTACTTATGTAGTGATTATACTTACTTGTGTTATGTTCACCATTGAAAATTTTAATCTAACTCCGAAATATACTCATAATCACGTATGCAAACAAAACATTAGCAATATTTTAACACAAAAATGTGTTAATCAAACATTTGGCGCCCGGCCCATGCCTTGTGATGTTTCTGCGTTGATATCATTATGATTTTTATTTTATGACAATTTTGTTTTCTGAATCAGTGACGTGAGCAAATACGTAAATAACCTATTTAACTGTTGGCAGTGGTAGTTATTTAGATGAAAATAAGAGATTTCACGAATGTACCTATTTATTATTTCCGCTCCATTGCAATGTAATTGAGATTTGAGATATAACTAAGTACATAGTTCTATATAATCTGTATAGTAATCTGTCTGACTTTGTAGTCTGTGTTACCTGAATGTAAAGTGTGTATTCTTAAATTAACTGCATACAAAATATAAGAAAAAAATATTTTGAAGATTGGATTACTAATGATACATAGGTATGTATTATATGTATAGCATTATTTCATTCAAGCTCCTTCTACAGGATGGTTCATAGTTATTATTTTTTATTATAAATTGTATAGTAGGTATACAGGGTGTCCCACCGTCGGTTAAGGTTGTAGTTTTGCATACGCTGAGTACGCTGTACGAGTACGTAAAAATACTTTTAAAATTCCAGACGAATTCGAAATTCGAAATAGATGAATTCTTAAAACTCTATGTGTACACCGCTAACAAGGAACCCGCTCAACTTTGCCACCCGCACGTAAGCTATAATATCTTTTGAGATTATGTTTTCATAGACAAAATGCTCACATTAGCGAAGCGACAACTTAATTTTGTTGTTTAAGTATTTTTTACGTTATCAGTAGGTATATGCAAAACTACAAGTTCCTTCGTGCTTAGTATACCGATAGTGGGACACCCTGTATAGGTACCGAAAAATGTGAAATATTTCAAAACATAATATTATGTGCATTGTTTAATTTGTCTGACACTTAATTTGTCTGACACTGACCCTATGTGTGTATATTTATATTTTATACGTGCTGTTTTTTATTAATAGACACATATGCGATAACCCTACTGTAAATTTATTTTCGTGTCTTTCACGTGATGTTATTATCCCATACGAAAAGTTACTTAGAAGACACGCATAAAATTTTAAAGAAATTACTACTTGTGTATTTCAAAAAAGGACTCAGGTCTCCTGATGATATTAAAATAAATAAAGACAATAAAATAAAGACTCCATAATTTAACACGGGCTTATACCGAATTAATAAGATCATCAAATACACTATATTTATTATAGTTTTCTATAAGTTTTATTGCAAATGTTTATTTTAAATTCCCATTAAAACATTCCACGTCAATCGTCATTGAAATGTCCATAAAGTACACAAAACTATTAAAGGAGGAAAAAATGTGATAACAGATTAATCATGTTTTTGCTACTTGCCAATTTAATATTTGCCATATCTGTCCTTCATAGAGAAACCATATAAAATATAATAAACTTAAAAGATAATGTTGAACGTGATTTTTTATGGTTCGATAAGGGTGGCCTTTGGTCCCTCCAATTTTTATTATATTGATAGAACTTTCAATTGCGCAATCAATTTTATGTTTAAAAAATTTATGGTCAAAATATCATGATTCGTTACCAACCGCTCGCACTTGGATGTCATTCAGAAATAATTTAACAAAAAAAATTATGAAAACATCCTCAAAATCGGTCCAGTATGTAAGGATCTAAGAAATGCCAACAATTTGACCAAAAAGCTATGGAATATTTTATGTGTTAAGCGGAAAGCGGAAACACAGACAAACCATGATAACGCAACTATAATTGATACTTTGGCCCATTAGCAATGCTTATCAGAGTCGTCGAAGCGGCAAATTGCTAACAAAAAAACATTAAACACATTTGTAGGACAATAAACAACAAACACAAACAATGTTTTAATACGTTAAGATACAATTGATAATTGCGATTAAACGGCTTTAAAATCTCATCGTCAAATACATATAGAAAAGATGCATTTAGGAAATAATAGATACGGAAAACGCAGTTCTGCCAGCTACTTATAACTTACTTATACTTATATTAATTATAACCTACTAATAAAAAAAATCTTTAAACTAAGTTTAATTACGCAATTACACTAGAATTTTATGTATAATATGTTGACAATGATGTAATGTGATGCAACCTTAAAACAAGTCAATTGAACATTTTCATTTCTATTAAAATTTCTACGAAATCATACTGCCAAAGTGCAATATCATTACCATAACCACAAACTTTGTAAATAAAAAACTAATTTACATTTATACCATTTACCATGAAATAGCATTTCAAACTCAAACATTTATTTATTCAATTATATTTTTTCAATGTACAGTGAAACCTGGTTAAGTGAGACATCAAGGGACCTGCAATGTCATTTCACTTATAGAGGTATTCCACTTACCCAGTGTCTCAGATATACAGGTATAAATAAATATCTGTCTCATTTACAGAGGGTTCCATTAATAGCGGTGAGAATACAGGTTATTTCAGTTATACAGGTGTGATCATTAAAAAAACATCTGTATTATAGTAAAGCGAAACTAAAACTGAAGGTAATTGGAGCTCAAAATTTGTACTTACGTACTTGGAATTACGTGTGGAATTTGTGGGTAGAATAAGAATGAGTAAACAAACTATGTTATCTCAGTTACAGAGGTTTATGCATATAAAATTTACTCGCTGTCTCAGTTATAGAGGTAACTATGATGATAAATCGAAAGAACAAATCCCAGATATAGAGGTTTACCTCGTCCCACTAACAGAGGTAATTCTGTGCCAAAGTGTTGGGACCTCAGCATGAGTTCCAGTTATGGAGGTTTCTCACTTATCCAGGTCCCACTTAACCAAGTTTCACTGTAGTAGGTACTTTTGAATAATGAGTTTTACCATTTATAAACCACCGATTCGGAAAGCAGTTTCTACGGAGAAGAACAAGCAAGACACTCCGTAGTTGCTCTTTTCAAATCATGTCATTTTGCATTTATATTTAAACTAGCTTTCCGCCCGCAGCTTTGCCCGCTTTGTCTAAAACCTAATAAATTATATACTAAAAACTTCCTCTTGAATCACTCTATCTAATAAAAAAACCGCACCAAAATCGGTTGCGTAGTTGTAAAGATTTAAGGCATTGAAAAGGGCATAGGGACAGAGTAAGCGACTTTGTTATATACTACGTAGTGAATAGCATTTTACGACGCAGTAATACCACAGATAATATAATATATCTAATATATAAAAATCAATGCCACTTTTCGTTGTAATTCCATAACTCGAGAACGGCTGAACCGATTTCGATAATTCTTTTTTTATTATATTCCTTGAAGTACGAGGATGGTTCTTATGTAGAGAAAACGTTAATATGTACCACGGGCGAAGCCGGGGCGGACCGCTAGTAATATATAAAAATCAATGCCACTTTTCGTTGTAATTCCATAACTCGAGAACGGCTGAACCGATTTCGATAATTCTTTTTTTATTATATTCCTTGAAGTACGAGGATGGTTCTTATGTAGAGAAAACGTAAACATGTACCACGGGCGAAGCCGGGGCGGACCGCTAGTATATACATATATTATAAAGGCGAAAGTTTGTAAGTATGGATGTACGGATGTTTGTTACTCTTTCACGTAAAAACTACCAAACCGATTACAATGAAATTTAGCACACATATAGAGGGTAACTTGGATTAACACATAGGATAGTTTTTATCCCGGAAATCCCACGGGAACGGGAACTATGCGGGTTTTCCTTTGCAAACGCGGGCGAAGCCGCGGGCGGAAATCTAGTATAATATAAGTATAGTAATTCTAAGATATCAGTAACAGCTGCGTAGTAAAAATTATGTATCTATTGCATCTAACATTGGTCTCAATTGAGAAGCCTGCTCGTTTGACACCACGACCCTTGAATCAACATTCCTTGTTATATGGTGTCAAAGGAGAATGGCGAAACTGGGCCTAACTGTTACAGAAATCATAATATATTTAAAATTCATTATATTATTTTTAGTAATTCTTGGTAAAATATTTACTCCTGATTCTATGGGAAAACAAATCTTTGAAAAAAAAGATAATGTGTTCACTACCGGCATTGTTATTTAGATTTCTATGACTACCGGTCTTATCAAGCAGAGATTGTCAGTGTTGTCAGGAGTAAAAAAGTCGAATATATCGATTAATACGAATGAATGTCTATATTTTATTTTTAATTTTATTGAATTCAAATGCTTTATAAATCAGAAGCAAAACTTAACTTATTTTTAACACATATCTTAATTTATTTAGATCATTCTATAAAATATAAACATGTTTTACTTAATCAATAATAATTATAACATTTTTATTTAGGTAGCTGGCCATTAATAAAATGTCAAATTATTAATCATAATTGTGTCAGTTATGAGTGATTTGTTTATGTTTGTTGTTTGACATTTGAGTGAAGTTTTAGGCCCTTCTCCCATTACGATACGCATAGGCCATAGGCGATTCAAGTATCCTGCAAGTCTCGGAGACTAGTCGCCGCAGAGTATCTCACATACATTTTTATGTAGGCTCGCACACTACGCTACTGGTATCCTACACGTCCGCGACTAGTAATAGCACTACTCACCGTGTCGGTCGCTTTTGCATCGCGTCTCGACTCTCGCGCGTATCTTTTCGTTAGAAAGATAAAAATATCTAATCATCATGTTGTAGTTCTCGTTCGGCTACAAAAACTCTACAATTTATGTTTCTTTCAATATATGGATGAATCCAGTACTTCTTACTCTTACGTTGGCATCTTCTATTTCTATAAAAAAGAAAAACTGCAAGAGCTTCTTCGTCACTGGAATTGCTGATTGCTCGACATAACGACGTAACTGTTGTTGCAATTAATAAATGAATTATTATTATTATAACGTCGGTCCACAAAAACGAGGCACAATAATGATGAATTTAGTCGCATAATATGCGAGCATCGGGTAGCCAGCAAATATCTAAGTAGTATTCTACGCGAGTATCGTATTCTAGAAGTATCGTACCTAATGGCAGAAGGGCCTTAGTAACGTTATATTCAAAATTGATCTTAATCAATATCCCAATATCTCTGCTATCCCATAGAAAAGATCTATAATTATTATATTCATAGAGTCTGTATATTTTTATCTCTTTAATCACCCATAAATCATCAGTGTAACGATCAGGCCCAGAGTCCTATGGGAGTTTGCCATTCTCCTTTATTAAATCGTGTATTTGATTACTGCTGCCATTGACGAATATCATATAGATTCAAATAACTGTCGTAGAAGAAATTAGATCATCCTGTATAGCATTAGTAGTAAGTAATTTGTTTTATGGTATGCGAATAGGAGACTTGGATGTGGGTTAATGAAATGAAATGAAATGATCCTTTTATTACAAACAACAAACATATGTGTACAGTACTATGTAAGGGAAGTATTTCATACAATATAAAATAAGGGAATAATGAAAATTAAATTCTATCTTCTAAGTATGTTTCATAAAATAAAACAGGGTTAGACATTTTATTTGTATCCAGATTTTGACATACGTTATAAGAGAGACTATTTTACACCCCTAAATCTTAAAATATCTATAAAAAATAGTTTACAACCGTCTTCCGAAAACCTTCCAATATACACAAAAATGTATAAATATCGATCATATTTCATTCACATAAATGTAATTGTGTAGGAATAACATAGTTTTATTCTTATCCCGGCTAAAACCGGGACAAACTAACTTTTATTAACGAGCAATAAAATAGCATTGTTGTTCGTGGGTGTGGCGATCGTTATTTGCATTAAATGGATCATGCGTTGCAACGTCACAGATTGCGGTATTTACGCAAGGAAACATGACATTTTCATGTAAATATGTACAATAAAGACGCAAAGATAGTGCATGTGACTCATGTACAATATTTATTAGAAACTACTACAGTACCTATTATATTATCTGTGCTAGGAGCTAACACATTTTTAACCCGCACTTGGCTTGCGTTAGGACTTGTAAAATCCATCCAGCGTTTTGGGCTGTAGGGCGTGCCAAAGAAATATACTTATTCGAACATACACTCGAAAAACTTAACCCTCCTTTCGCAGGCGGGTAATAACAATAAGTTATTACGTATCTAGGAACACACACAGACAGACATTCATCCCAGGCGCCTGAGAACAGCTTCATTCAACTTTATCTAGCATCGGAATGTCATGACCTGGATATGTGAGGTTATTAGTAATTATCACTTCTGAGGAACAACGGTTAGATTGATCTTAATTTTATATAGTGGGATATGTTTGATGGCAATTTTATAACAGAATAAACAAAAATAAGGATTTGAAAAATTCTTTCGGTGTTAGATAGCCCATTTATCGAGGAAGGCTATAGGTTATATTATATCATCACGCTAAGAGCAACAGGAACGGAGCAACGCGGGTAAAACCGCGGGGTACAGCTAATACTTACTATGTCGAAAATAAATTGGTAAAGTTATAAGTAGAAGAGGTACACTACAAATGAAAATGAAGCAATAATTAAGTAGGAAAATTGATACAAAAGTTTCAAAATTCATTCTCTGACAATTTTGAGCGGCAAGAGGAGGAAAAATATAGAGATCTTTGTGGGTATTATTTTAATTCCTCCACCTACACTTTATCAAGCTACAAAAAAAGATTGAGAAGACTTAGAACAACTCAGCTATTTTATCAGCACTGAAAATACATTTTTAAGTAGGTAGTAGAGTATACTATCATATTTTTTAATTTACAGAATGGAGTCGAATGTGGGCCAGTGCATCATTCGTTGGTGTTCTGATCATTATTGGAGTGCCTTTATGGTGGAAGACGACCGAAGTTTTCAGGTAATTATTAATTATTCTCAATTTCATTCATTAATTTTCTGTACAGGTAAGTACGTAATCAAACTTCTGTGTCCTGCCAGACTGAGACAATATTTTTGTTAGTTCCTCTCAGAGCAGACGAAATAACCACAGTACGAAGGAAAAGGTGCAATATTCGCTTATTTATTACAAAATGGGGTGTAGGTACTTTGTCCATTTAATAACTCATTCGTTACATAAGTTCAGTATAAATTACAAACAGTTATCACAAATAAAACACAATGATTGTTCCTTTTCTAAATTTATAATAAGGAAGAAATCTACATCACATGAATCCATATACGTAGTACCTTAGATTACAAAATAAAGTACAGATGGAGCATGACAACCGCCCGTCGCCCTTGTCAAAGAAAATACGAAATCAAAAACAAATACGTCGCTGCACCAGTGCTATAGCGTATATAGTGTCATGCAATACGTCAAAAAGGGTTTGCAATTTTAGTAAAAAAATGCCGTCTTGTGATAATAAAACGCTGTAAAATTTGTTCCCGAAAACAAAAAAAAAAAGATAAAACATCGTTTCACAGGTTTTCTGTAGATTATTTCGCTGATTTATTTCTTTAATACGAATAATAATTTTACAGATATGAAGGAATACAAAACTTCAACGTATGTTACCAGTATTTTGAAAATGAATTTGCCATTTTTATTGGTAAAATGGTAAAATGGTTAAAGGATCTTCAGGGTAATGCTGTTGGATTTTTCGATCGTGAATGTGATTATTTGTATAGTGCACTAAAGGTTCATGATAATTATTAGATTATTTTAATAAGCATAATACATTATTTTGTTACTTTTATAAAGCTTAAAAACGTCATAGTCGTTTTCGCTAGCGATTTAATTTATGTGAACTCCATGATGGATATGATGAAACTAAAGTGTCCCGTATTCTCGACTAAAAACTACCGCTATTCGTATTCATATATGTATTATGAAAAATAAAAAATAATATAATTATTATAGTTAATATTGAAACTTTTTGTAATTTATTTAATAAAAAATTGAATACAATTTTTTTGTCCATATATAACTTTAGTAGGCAGGTACTTTATGTAATAAAAGAATTTAAATAAAAATTAAAACTTGACTTCTCATTTATGTATATAGCCTACGTCACTACCGCCACTAACATAATAATTCAGATCATTGCAATGAAACCTCACAACTCAAAATCGGTCCAACGGTTTATACTGCAGGGCGTGTCAAAGAAATATTATACATACATCCATAAACTCGAAAAACATAACCCTCTTTTTTGCGTAGTCGGGGAAAAATTTGGGAATTTTTTTCAATATCTGGCAACATTACACGCACACAGAAGCACCGTGTACGTACAGTGCAGCGGCGAAATGACAGCACACATAGCTTTATTGAAAATGACGATAAATTATTCGGTTTAGTTCGGCAACGCTCCATCTGTCTTTTATTTTGTAATCTAAGCGTAGTACAAAAATCTTGTTTTCAACTAGACATTTCAATCTTCATCCAAAGATAAAAAGTGACAGAAAATTAAACAAAACAGTAATTAAAATGTTATCAAATTAACAAATTAGCTAAAATGCAAATTTGGAGTTGATTACGTCTCAGAGCTTCGTCTCAGCTAGAGATAATATATTTTACGGCTTGATATTAAAATGACGGACATGGTCTTGTAAAAAAGGGAAAATACCCAAGTTCGCACCATGTCTACGTGCTTTCATCGATGTATACAGTTATCTATGTTTGCGTATTATTGTTTACAATCAGATATTGTGTAATGGCAATATTATGTCACTGGGTTATCGAGCCCTGTGATGCGTTTGACATTACGCGGAAACGTTCAAGGGCGATGCAAATGTCAATTCGGTTTTGGCGCGCAATTACGCTTCCTGTGGGCGGTGACAGTTCGGCCATTTTGAATGTAAAATGATAAACTTTTTACTTAAATATTTAACAGCTAGATAGTATAATAATTAAGAAAATGTACCTAATTAAGATTTTGCTTTAATTTTACATTATCATTTTAACGTCTATCTCGATTTTAATTTAACGTAATTAGAATGACAAAAACATAATTTAGTTAGGTACCTAATGAAAATTACTGAGAGACAATTCAACAATTTTCTTAAAAGAAAACGGATTTTAGATTTCAGCATAAAGAAATAGTCATGAAGGGAAAAATTTCATATTCTAACAGTCTCGCACCGCTTTTTCAAACAAACTTAAAAAAAAGACGTGTGCGGTGTGGCACTCGGGGACTGCCGCGGTAAAGCTATTGCATAGCATGCCTTCAAGCCACACCTCCGAGCCCATCGGAGTGGGGAGCGTGAGGTTTTTTCGTTACGGAATTTCTCGATTCGGTCCCCGCGCTCAAGGCCCGCGATACAAGCTATGCAATAGCTTAATACTTCTTCCGGTTTTCAATTTAATTCTCAATTTTCAGAGTTGCACTGCCCTATGATAAGATCAGCAGCTTCGACACGGATTCACACTTCATCACCACAGAGCTGGTGGTACTAGCGAATGATGAACGGACAGCGAGTGATGTAGCTGCTCGTATTGAGAAGGACTTTGAAAAGTGGGGTAAGAATTCGAAAGAACTAAATAAACGGGTAGAATTGACGCTGGTAAATAAAGTACTAAAAATGTTTGTATTCATTGTAAATATGATACACAGAAATCTTTTCCATAAACTACTTCATCAGGATTGCAAGCAAAAACGTAGCAAAAAAATACTCCGTATTGTTCCACTACAACACTAAATTTACGGAGTAGGTATATAGACGTTTTCAATGTACATATTATATTGCGTAAAAATACAGATAAAACTATTTTTCTAGTATTTAAGTTTACGAACACATTCTTAATTCTTATTAGTATCCGGTATCGGGCCTAACTGCTTTCCGTTTCATCTCTAATTCTTAACCAGTAGCACAGACTAATAATAATATACTACGTACAGTAGTCAGTACATGTATTTTCCAGACGTAATCAAACTGAAAATCACCAAGCACGTACTGCCGGAAAAACTGCGCAGCACGCTCGACACAGTAGCAGAAGAAACAGAAGCTGTTGAAGAGATCAGCACCATAGTAGACCTGAAGAAGCATAACACCTTCTATGTGGTGCAGCGGACGCCGCTTTTCGAAGAGGTCTGGGTGGGGTCAGAGAGGGTGGCCTTCTTTAGGGATGCTAGAGGTATGGAAAATTTGGGGTATTTTTTAAAATTAAAAAATTTTTAATTTAATATATTCAATAATCGCTACTTAAATTGTTATAAGTACACACAAAAAAAAAATCAAAAATTTTAAACATACTCTTTTGGGTAAAAACAGGTTAGTGAGGAGGGTAGTAACGCGATTGCCAAAATCGACTACGATCGACTCGAAGCAATTTTACATGACTAGCAAATTCGTACTTTTCTATCCTCAATAGCAAACTTTACACTTTCCAGCGGCCAGTACGCTCATAAAAGCACTAACCCAGTGGGTGTATGAACCAAGTGCGTTGTACGGTGCCCGTTCGGAAGCCGGGGACCGTGCTCGCCAGGTTCGGTTCCCGGGGGGCAAGGGGTACCACGTGGTGCTGTCGGTCGTGCACCCGGAGCCGGGCAAGATGGCCGTGGACTTCGATGCCGCGGCGGCTGTGGAGGGTTAGTGAATTTTATACAGTTAACTATGCGAAATGTCCTCTTTTTTAACACGCTTTTATTAGCTTCACCTGTACCTCTATATTTGTATGTAACCGAT
Organism: Colias croceus; assembly: GCF_905220415.1. Lineage (NCBI taxonomy): Eukaryota > Metazoa > Arthropoda > Insecta > Lepidoptera > Pieridae > Colias > Colias croceus. Next base: position 8,333,226 of record NC_059555.1, read on the forward strand.
ACGTTTGTATGTTAGCGATACCTAAGGACTCATTTTAACCCACTTTAAAGGGACAGATTTATTTCAAACTTTGTACACTTATCCACAATCTTAATTTTTTTACAAGACTCCAGCTAAGAAAGAAGTATAACATGACATGTATCGAAGTATCTATCTCTTTCTTCATCATTCTTAAATAATATATTTTTTTAATTCTAGACTATATTGGTTCGTTCGTCGACGAATTAAGTGAGCTGCATAATTTCACTCTCAAGTCGCAATGGCTCTATTTGCTGGATTTCGACTTTCAACCAAAGAAGGTAATTTATATTATTATTTAGTATGAAACAAAGTATCATACCTATGTTTCCTAAAATTAGGTGTGTAATTACAGTAATTTAAGAGAAACTGCGTTCAGAACAATAACGCTGTCGCATGTTTTTCCCTGGTCTATTGATCATAAATGGTTGATTTTTAACAGAAAAATAATAGTTAACTTCCTCTAAGCCCTAATGTTTTTTATGATATTTTTTTAATAAGCACTAGAGCCCTCAGAGTCGCCAGCTAAATCCGCTGTCAATTACTCTCAATCCCTCTACGCTTGAGTTTAAAATTTTAAGAGCTAGCGCGCAAGAGCAACTTTTGTCTCCGCAACTATTTAGTCTCTCCCATCAACTCTATGGGCTAGTAAGAAAGTGCGCGCACGTAGTGACGCAACTCCCCATACAGTTGATGGGAGAGACAAAATAGTTGCGCAGACAGAAGTTGCCTCCTGTTATTGTAGTGTCTTTTGAATGAATTTCTCATATTTTCCCAGATAATGGACAACACGCCCCTCGGTTACCACCACGCTATACGTCACGATCGACTCCACCTTCTCATGACGAGATTAGAAGAAAGGGCGGCAACACATGTGTCCGATCTACCTGCCATTAACTTGGCCCTGTACATAGTGCCCTGTGAGATCGCTCCCGTTGTCATATATGATGCTGATAGTGAGTTTTTGTGTTTTTCTCTATGTTAAGAAACTATCATATGCATTAATAATTATGGGGTACATTTTGTTTTTCTTATAGTATAAGTATTGACGTACAATAAGTCTCATGAACGCCTTTCGGTAAAAAATGTCCAATTGGCACATGGCATAATATAAAATATTCATTGAAATTAACACCTTATTTCATGGCTGTAATGTTCAAAGTCGATTGTATCGCTTGTTATAGAACTCTGCCTAGTACTCGCGTGGGCAGAGTTTTAAATTTGAGTGTGATTAGTCTAGTTTCTTGATGTATATCAATGATGTTAAGGAAATTTTCATATTTTTTCCTACCAAAACTATTGATTTTGAATAAAATTGCATTAATAAAGTTAGACAAGAATTAAAATATATTATAGTAAGTTAAAATTTTTACTCATAAATACAGTTGGCATTTTCTTATAAATTTGTAAAACGGTATATTTTTTTTCTGATAAATAAGAGCATAATGAATCTCCTATTTACATCATATTTCACATAGATTATACATATATCAAACATTACAGATAAGAAAGTGAACGCCCCTGTGCAAGCGTTTATGTCCCCGAAATGGGGCGGTGTGGTGTTGGGTGCGCAGGAGTGCGGGGACAAACCGTTCGTCCCCAATGTCCCGCTTGTTATGGGGACGTTTCTGGCACAGTTGAGGAATCTTATCGGTATCACTGATAAGGTAAGTGAATTTAATTCTCATTTTAACTATTGCTTAGCTAAAGTTAAAAATATAAATTTATAAAGAATATAGAAAAAATTCGATCACGAGGCGGGACTCGAACCCGCATCCTTTCGCGCCATTCCGGGGCGGATGCCTAACCAACTCAGCCACTCGTGACCCGCAAGAGCGGTCGAATTTATTCTATATTTATTGAATTTTATTTTGTATAATTTTGATTACGGAATTTAATACGCGAGAATAAAGGCCATGCGGTGAAATATCTCTCTGCAGACACAGCCTAATTTGCAATTAAATAATATTGCGACTAAATACTGAGATGTAACCTATCCTATACTTCAAGTTAAATCAAATTGCACACGGAGAGCAATATCAAATTTAAATTCGGTTCAGTAGTTTAGGAGTCCACCGCGGACAAACGTCATACCAAATTTTTGAAGTGAAACTTCTTTAGGCGCGTTGAGTGTGAAATTTCAAGGTCGCGTCATGGCAATACCGTCACGTCATGGAGTAAAGCGATGATTTTGGTACCTAAGCTATTGCATAGCTTATATCGCGAGCCTTGAGCGCGGGGACCGAATCGAGAAATTCCGTAACGAAAAAACCTCACGCTCCCCACTCCGACGGGTGGAGATGAGGCTTGAAGGCATAGCATGCAATAGCTTTACCGCGGCAGTCCCCGAGTGCCACACGTCGTTTTTGAAGTGAAACTTCTTTATCGGGGTTGGAAAAAAAATTTAGTGTAACATTTTTTAGTTACGCGTAACATTTTTCCGTTACGCGCCATCTTTTATGACGTGACAACGTCTTATAAATTGGTTTGCCGGGTGACACTTCAAGAAACTGCGTTACGCTCCGCTCACGTTATGCGCTCACAATGAGAGCGAGTGAGAGGCACGCGTCCCTTCCACTCGGGCATGGTTAGCCTGCCTATGAGCGAGAGAGACAGACATAAAAAGTCGTTGTCACGTAAAACTTTCGCCCGTATACCGACTTTACAGGCAACCAATTTTTATTATTATCGATGTATTTATTGGTTTCCAGGAGGCAATCGGCGGTGCGCACCTAGAGCCACTGCGCTCGGTGTCCCCCCGCGCGTGGGAGGTGTGCAGCCTGCTGCGCGTGCGCGCGCTCGAGCACGTCACCTCCGCGGAGAGGAGCCTGCGCTCGCTCGCCAAGCTGCTCGGTGAGTTGGGTCCAACCGCGCCCGGGGTCCCCAGTGGGAGTCCAGTTTTGTGTGTTACAGTGTATATGGTTCATGTGAAGATGTAATTTTGGGTAAAAGAACAAGAAAAACGCGGAAAAAAATACTTAGGTCAACTTTAGGTGTTTTCGGGAAGATATTAATTATTACTCCAAATTAAAATCTCGTATTTATTTTAACTTAATATAAAGGTATAGTGTGTTATTTTTTTATTCCTCCACTCTCTCTCAGATACATTCATCTGTTATTAAAAAAATCTAAAAGCCCAAAATAACACTCTTGAAGATAATAATATGAGAACAACATTTAAATGATTTTGACAAAATTGCATTGCATTTGTGTAAACAATTTGTCAAATACAAGGTGCAAACTAGACCAATCTGTTTATTTAAACAAAATCCTTTTATTTTCTTCCAGGTGAGATATCGAATATAGTGATCAACGAAGAAGTGGGTGCATCAATAAACACGGCAGTTTATAATATCGAACATACGAAAAAGCAAATGGCGGCCGGTGACCTGTCAGACGCGTACAAAAGCGCGCGAAACGCGTTCCTAGCGGCTGAGACGGCGTTCATGGAGCCCAGTTTGTTGGCATTGTTGTACTTCCCGGACGATCAGAAGTGAGTAATTTAAATTTTTTTGAAGAATAGAAAAATTCATTCACGAGTCGGGATTTGAACCCGCGTCTTTCGTATTTCCCTATGACGCCTTTGGCCACTCGGCCATGTCCACGACACATGTCGTGTCAATATATTGTGTTATTTCAATACGTTAATTAACGATAAATTTGAGGAGTTCTTCAAGTTGTGATGATTTGTTTTATGTTATAATGAACAAACTAAACATTCTGAATTTTTTATTTTGTTAAAATATTTTTGACTTCTAAATTTTTTTATATTATATACTTACCTGATACTTCACACATACTTTTTTATCATATTTATTTTTATTCATCGAAACCCCAGACGTGCATTTATTTAAAAACAGTTGATATCACATAACCTCAAAAAACCTCTTTTCAGTAAAGTGATATTATAAAAAACAATACTAAAATTACAATTTATTTGTCTCCAGGTACGCCATCTACATACCGCTGTTTCTGCCGATCATGTTCCCTGTCATATTGTCTTTGAAGAACTTAGTGCTGTGGTTCAGAGGAAAGTCCATAAAGGAAAAGTCTGAATAAAATGTTATGGGTATTAAATAAATGTAGTTAATATTATATCTTGTCTTTTATTTTAATATAAATTTCAATACAATTAATACCTGAGTATTTCCTTACAATCTCACCTGTTAACAATGCGTTTAGAACAACTATCCATACTAATATTATAAATGCGAAAGTAACTCTGTCTGTCTGTCTGTTACTCAATCACGCCTTAACTACTGAACCAATTTGCATGAAATTCGGTATAGAGATATTTTGATACCCGAGAAAGGACATAGGATAAGTTTTATCCCGGAAATGCTACGGGAAAGGGTTTTTCTTTGAAAACGCGGGCGAAGCCGCGGGCGGAAAGCTAGTAATATTATATACGTGTTTGGTGTTATAGAAAGGTTATAGATGTAAATATGACACCTTAATACTATTGAATATTTATATATGAACTCATATTCTAAGCTATTGTTATACATACTAATTCAGCCGTACACTAATGGGAAAAAAAGTTAAAGGCAAACAAAGTAAATACAATTACTGTGATGTGTTAAAAACAACTACCTACCTATTTAACATATATATTTCTACTCTTACATGCTCAAAACTATGCTCTTTACCTCTTCGATCAATAATTATATGTTTAACTAGCGGTCCGCCCCGGCTTCGCCCGTGGTACATATTTACGTTTTCTCTACATAAGAACCATCCTCGTACTTCAAGGAATATAATAAAAAAAGAATTATCGAAATCGGTTGAGCCGTTCTCGAGTTATGCGCTTACCAACACAATTTGCGATTCATTTTTATATATAAGATTAATCCAATTAATTTAAAATTTAATTTTAATGTTCTTGGTATGTTTTTTTTAAACTGTAAAGTAATGCTACAAGTCGCGTCAAGTAAAAATAACGCTGACGGATGGCTGTGCATTGGCGATTTATCGGTCTATTTGGTGTTATGAGGTGGTTATAAGAATAACAAATAGATAATTGCGAAGCCACGATTCGCGAGCCTAGTTCAAAAAAAATGTGTGCGTTACTAGAGTACACACGTAAGAAGTGAAACTTAGGGATAAGAAAAAGTTGGCGCGTAACGCAAAAATGTCACGCCTACGGCGTAACGAAAAAATGTCACGCCTACGGCGTACCGCAAAAATGTCACGCCTACAGCGTAACGCAAAAATGTTACACTAAATTTTTGTCCAATCCCGATAAAGAAGTTTCACTTGGTTAATTGGAATTAACGGCGCAAGTTAAAAATTCATTTATGGGTCAAGGTATACGCTTTTACAACAGAATTCCTCGTAATATTAAAGAGTTCAGTAGTTCTAAATTTAAAACTTATATAAAAAATGTACTAATTCAGAGAGCCTATTACAGTATTAAGGAATATATGGACGATAAAAACCCATGGAGGGTTGTCGCGTAAAAACCACAGGACAGTTCTTTGGCATATTATGATTATAATGTACATATAACACATATAATGTATTTTGTAAAATTAAATTGTAAAACTGACATGATTAAAAAGAGCAACTATGGAGATTCTTCTCCGTAGATACTGCTTTCCGAATCGGTGGTAAATGTTAAAATATGTAATGACGTTTCAAAAGTGCTTCTAAAAGAAGTCTAATTGAATAAATAAATGTTTGAGTTTGAGTTTAGTAAGTAACTAGCACAGACTAATAATAATATACTACGTATACAATAACTAGTTATAATGAAATGAAAAGGGGGGGAATTTTAAAGCATTTCATGTGTTTTTGAATATTCTGTATGAAATAAGCTCTCTTGCATCGTTACTTTGAATAGATGACATTTTTTCTTTTGAAATATTACCGAAAAACCGATACAAGAGATACCTAAAGTTAAAGAAATATGCCTGTGTAAAAGCTCATTGTCACACTGTTTGGTGGTTTGTACTTATGCATTTTCTGAGAACATGTACTACCTATGGTAATGTATATTTTTATTTACACCAACAAAAGTAGGGATATCAACGATCAAAAGGCCTCCCAACTTTTTGGACAAAGCTGATATTTTGACGTTTGAATTTTGTATTGGAATATAGGGTGCATTTTTGTACGTTGTAAGAATTTTTTAGTTTCAAAAATAGATCAGGGTATATAAGGGTAACATGAAACTAAAATAAAACAACAATAATACATTGCATTCATAATTTATTGATATCGAGGTATTTTTTACAATCAAACATTTATAATCTTAGGCTAACAATAAAATACGTGACATCGTATAGGTAACATTTTCTACTAGGTACTAAACATCAGGAAAATATCAAAATAACAAAAAAATGATACAAATAGGCCATATTAAAAAACATTTTGGCTTCTTAAAATATTTCTTGGAATGTTATGTTAAAATAACTAGGCAGTGTTTATTACTTTCTTAAAATTATATAAGAATATATTTAGGCAGTATTTAGTGTTAAAAAAAATACCGGTGACCTAATTTACAACTAAAAAAAGAATATACGATAACAAGTACATATATTCTTTGTGGAATTTGGATTTTGGATATACATAACTTGTTACATAATCTATTACATATAATAAATCTGTAGAAGGGTTAATTCTGAAAAATAATATTGAAAAAATAAATACCAAAAATGTTACTGGATCGATACCAAACCCAAATATATGTGATAATTTTTTTTTGTATAAGATGTCATTGTCAGACTTACTCAAAATGGAGAAATAAAACATCCACGCGAAGATCGACATCCGCGCGGACGGAGTCGCGGGCGGAAGCTAGTTTTCAAATAAACATCGAGATACAGAACCCAGATTGAGTACCATAAGTTATGTACACTCTTTTAAATTTATTTTCATTATACAATAGGGATAAACAAAGTTTTCAGTCTCTACTAAAAAAGACATTACTTAGTTACAAAATTATACTTACAAAAAAATACGATTTTTTGGAGTAGGTACTTACTCGCATTTAATATATGACTTGTTGTATTTAAATTAAGTTGTGTCAAATTAATTTAATTTACCGATTTATTAACATTGATATGTGAGACTTTACATAACTTTATATCTTACTTGGCGACGACTCTACGCAAACATTTTTTAAATATAGGTACATAGGTAATATTAAACATAGAGAAAGATAAGTTTTTTTTTCATATATGTATGGTTTAAAATCATGACTTCGCTTAAATAATTATGATTAATCATTAAACTTAATGCATTTAAGGTAAAATCTTCTAGTTTTTATATATTATAGGTCTATCTTATTACAATGATATTTTACTTAGGCGTTAGGTGCGATGTAGAACCTACGTTAGTGAAAACAGAAGTGTGACTACCTTGTGAATAATATGAGGTATAGTTTGGCACAAGAATATAATAAACGTAATAAAAGATCCCACCGCAGGATTAGTGCATATATACAGTATTATCTATGATTAGTGCGTTCATAGTTTTTTTGCTAAAACCAAACTTATTTATATTTATTTATTTAGATTATATTTATTATTAAGTATTATATATTTATTATATATTATATTATATATTTATTATTAAGAGAATAATTATTATTAGTATAGGTACATCGACTAGGTTGCCAGTCAAAATTTAGCCGCAAGCATTTTTTATTATTTTGACTGGCAACCCAGTCGATATACAGGGTTACAGGTAAAGTCGATGTAGATCCGTTAAGGGCATGTAGTACACATCATTTCTGAATGATTTCACTATGTAACCTCCCATCCTAAACTTAACCGTTTTCGAGATATTCGAGTTTTAATTTTTTTTATGAAAATGCCCAATTTTTCGGCTATTCAATTGAATATTTTGAATTTTTTTGACTCTTATGATTATTTTTTTGGTTTTTTACATGAAGAATGAGATGCTTAATTACCTCAATGACTAAAATTGCACGTAAGTTAACTAAATAGGTCATTGTAGACGATCGAAACTTAAGAAAATAAGTACAAATTATAAAAATATATTTTTCTTTTCTGGATATCTCAAAAAATTATTATGGCACTTGCTCTGCAGATGTGCTTAAAAACATCTACATTTTATCAGCTATCCAACGAGGTATAACAACCTATGGTTGTATTGAAACTCATAGAAAAAAACACAGTTGAAAAGGTTCAGGTAGTAGGTCTAACGGGTCCCTCGGCTATTGTCCTTCAAGTTAATCCGGTGCGTGTGAGCGAGAAAACTTACGATTTATGCAGATGAGAGTGAGAAAAATAATGTGCAAAAACAAGTTTGGGGATACAACATGCCCATTGTTTTGTATTTGGTCGTTTGTTTGCTTGCCATCCATTTTAGTCTGCTCATGCGATTCGTCCATGGTAGATGCGAATTATTGTGCTTTCGGATTCCCACACGACTTATGTGTGTGACTTAGGTGACCTACTAATGATCTCCCATTACAATTACTGCGGGACATGTGGTTTCAACATGATGGCTGCTCTGCTCATTTCAGAAGAAGCGTTAGGGAATGGTTGGACACGTAACTATCCTAACAAATGGATTGGACGAGGTTGGCCTTTACCCTGGCCACCCAGATGTCCCGACCTGACCCCCATTAATTTTTATGTATGGGGGCACATGAAGAGCCTCGTTTACAGTGAGCCCAACCCCATATCGTTACTGGAAGTTCTCAAAGAAAGGTTGCTGCTTGTGTGCTGTTGAAATGCTGCTAACGACATAAGAAGAACATTAACCACATGGTGTAGTGAAAAGTGGACTACGTGAAGGAATGAGAAAATGTGTGCGAAATAAAGGTGGACACGTAGAACATGAGCTATAAAATTTTATTCAAAAACATTAGGTGAATAAATTTAGCTTACTACAATCACCGACGATCTGTACGCCAACTATGAGTTGAGCGTGAGTGACTTTGTATGCCAACTCTCGTTAACAACGCACCGATTACGTTATTTTCCAAACAATAGCCAGTAACTAGTCACTTACGCTCAAGTAATAGTTGGCGTACGGTCATTAATTGTACGATCGACGATGTGAACAAAAAAAATGCTATAAAACTGAATGATCTCCTAGGTCAGGATAGCGGGATATCGATGGATGCATGAAGGTTGTACCTAGCCGAGGGAGGCCTATGTTCAATAGTGGAAGCCAGTAGGCTGAAATGATGATGCTGAACTTAAGTCAAATTAATAAGATTAAATAAGGGCTATTTATTCTGACTGCCATGTAGCCTTAGAAACTAAGTTTCACCTTTGAGGTTAGTAAATACCCTAGAGTGTTATACCTCGTTGGATAGCTGATAAAATGTAGATGTTTTTAAGCATATCTGCAGAGCAAGTGCCATAATAATTTTTTGAGATATCCAGAAAATAAAAATATATTTTTATAATTTATACTTATTTTCTTAAGTTTCGATCGTCTACAATGACCTATTTAGTTAACTTACGTGCAATTTTAGTCATTGAGGTCAAGCATCTCATTCTTCATGTAAAAAACCAAAAAAATAATCATAAGAGTCAAAAAAATTCAAAATATTCAATTGAATAGCCGAAAAATTGGGCATTTTCATAAAAAAAATTAAAACTCGAATATCTCGAAAACGGTTAAGTTTAGGATGGGAGGTTACATAGTGAAATCATTCAGAAATGATGTGTACTACATGCCCTTAACGGATCTACATCGACTTTACCTGTAACCCTGTATATTGATAATCCTGCAGTGGGATCTTAGACTATAATAAGAAACTTATTGGATAGGTAAGGAGTTATCTTTATATATATTATAGCAAGTTGATGATCTACATAATGAAACAGCTGATTTTTAGGTATATTTATAAAACCTGATATTTTTAAAATCTTATCCACGATATACTTAGGTACTAATAACATAGGTATAGTTAACATACTTACAAATAATACTGTTACGTAAATAAATAAGTATCACTACATAGTATAAAACAAAGTCGCTTTCTCTGTCCCTATGTCCCTTTGTATGCTTAAATCTTTAAAACTACGCAACGGATTTTGATGCGGTTTTTTTTAATAGATAGAGTGATTCAAGAGAGTTTTAGTATATAATTTATTAGGTTTTAGACAAAGCGGGCGAAGCCGCGGGCGTTAAGCTAGTTTCTTATAAAATAAATTGTAAAGACGTGATTTTCCATATTAAGTACGTAAAATGAATCGTATACCATTTTTAAATAATACAGGAGGCCTACGATACACATAGTATATTTAGATTTAAGCTACAGGATTATGAAATTATGAATCCACCGATACATTTAACTACACTATTACTCGATATTATAATTTAGGTTTCAACCCAATCGGTTTCAGTGATCATAGCAAGATTCTCCCCTTTCCCGGGCAAATATTCAAATTCCCACAACGAATTGCTCAAAACCAATGTCTCAGTTTCCTGCAAATCAATTTTGACCGGACCGCAGATATTTTCACATGGCATCCTTGGTTTCAACTGAATAGAAGTCTGCCCTTTGAGTTGGGACATGATGATCAGGCCAATATCAAACTCCAAGTACTTATAGCGATTCGTTTCATAATTCTTAGATAGAAGGAGCCAGTTGAAATGGGAAGGGGGGATTTCTGGGGAAAGGAAGTATGGTCTAGGAGCGAGAACCCTGAACGTTTTGACGGCGCGAATATCGCAGTTCTGGAAATGTATGAACCAAGATGGTATATTGCTCTCAGTAATACGCGAAACGATCTCCTGTAGGTCCATGGGTTGTTTCCCAATACGTATATTGGTTAGGATCCTACAGGGCACCGATTCTCGGAGCCTGTCGTCGTTATTCACGAGGCCTGTGAAGTTATATTCGCCGGAAGACCAGTCTGTATACGCGTCTGTTACTATAACAGGCGCACCTCTTAGGAGGTGGTGGTTTAGTACTTCGTTGTGGTCTGTGTTCGCTATGCGTGCGATGTTCTCTGGAAAAAAGATTTTGAATGTTTAATACTAATAATACAATACTATACTATGTATATATGTTACAGGAAATGTATGTAATCCGTCATTGTATACAATTCCTAAAATCGTACGGAAATGTGTGAAATATTATTTTATACACATTTCCTAGGAAATCTATACATTTCCTAAATAGCTATCGGAAATGTAAAACATTTAAGATATTGATATGTCGTAGGCAAGTTGTATATAATCTGACCGTTTACAAACGGTCGGCATTTTGTAGTAACTATGCCGATAATTCGTAATCAGAAATTTTTGGTTTGGATAAGGGGGTGGGTTAGGTTAGGTTCGTGTTTTTTAAAACTACACAGAAATAGGAGCCCCACGAAGTGGGGCTCCGTCGGCTCACGACCGTCTTTTTGTAGAATTTTTGAAAAAGACGAATTTTCGGCATATTAAAACAGCTAGCCGTAATGTAATACGGCGGATTGTACAATCCGACTGCGCCAAATATACGCGAGGACAGCGGGACGAGGGGACTGATTACTTGCAAAATGAAAATTTGATTTTATAAGAATAAATATAAGTTGATTTTGTGATATTTACGTTAAAAGTTAGATACATAGTTGATTTTTAAAATGTTAATTAGTAAGATATATATTATGAACATCATATTATTACAAGTTTACGGTATGACTGTTACCCGATTGTATCAATAAGAGCTATAATAAAAAAATAACAACGTGTTTTATTACAGAAAGCATTTGCTTTACACATTTCCTAATACGATATAGGAATTGTATACAATTCCTAGGAAGATTATACATTTCCTAGGATATGCATGCATTAAATAGTTTTTTAAACAATATTTTATACATTTCCTAAATGGTATCGGAATTGTACTAATTTCCTAGGAATTGTATACAATTCCTTGATTTCATACATTTCCGGTAACATATACACAAAAATAAATATGTAATTTTGACTTTTAATTGTATAATGTAAGTAATTCGAAAATAAACGTAAATATTGAAATTTTATAGAGCTAAGACTACAGAAACCTTCTTGAAAGCAAATTAAGCAATTAAAAACTTTAAGACTGATTTTAAAATACGATTGTTTTACTTTTTACTCCATCCCATATTATAAACAAAGTTTTATCAATCACTTTTAAGTTTTATGACGTATGTATTTAAAATTTCGTATTCATATTAACTACTAGCTTCCGCCCGCGACTCCGTCCGCGCGGATGTCGGTCTTTGCGTGGACGGTTTATTTCTCCATTTTGAGTAACTCGGACAATGACATCTTATAAATATCTATTGGACCCAAATACGGCTAGGTCTATAATAATACGCAACGTGTGTTCGCGGTACCTACTACAGAACAACGTCTATGGATAACTGAAAAATTGAGATTAATTTCTTTTCTACGTATTTTTCCAGGATAAAAAGTATCCTATTTTACGCCCAGGATAATAAGGTATAATTATACCAAGTTTCATCGAAATCGAACCGGTAGTTTTCACGTGATGTCTTCACATACAGACAGACAGACAGACAGACAGACAAAAATTTTTTTAATCACATATTTGGGTTTGGTATCGATCCAGTAACACCCCCTGCTAGTTATTTTTTCAATATTTTCAATGTACAGAATTGACCCTTCTACAGATTTATTATATGTATAGATTATATTAACTACTAGCTGTGCCCGCGACTTCGTCCGCGTGGAATAGTGACTGCATAGTAGTTACTACTTATCTTAAATTATTGAGTAAACACAGACTACCATAAATAATTAAAAGAACTGTAAGTAAAATTTATTACTAAACTGAGCTAAGCAATACAAAAAAAAATGCCTTATTAATTTTCTACGTAAAATTTCTTTTAAATTATGTCATATTATTTTTAGGCACCAGGGGGGAGGGGAGCAAATTTCTTTTCCTTCCTCCCTTGTATGGATGTTTTTAACTATGTATCGTGCAGCAACTGATCAGCTTAATCGATACTCAGTTTTTATCAAATCCAGCACAAAAGCCAAATCAGATCTTTCCTGAATCCTGTCTCACGCCTGTAGTAACTATACAGTTTAGACCGTGCAATAAAAATTAAATTAAAAAAAAAACAGCGCTACGAAGAAAAGTGCATAGAAAAAGGAATAAATAATTTCACAAACTTCCCGAAGATTTTTAAAAATAAATACCATTTTAAATATTTATAAAAAAAAACAAAGTCGTCGGGGCTGCCATGCCAACATCATCATAATATACCTCATTATCAAAATATATGGTACTTAATTTTAAAGATCGTCGGGAAGTTTGTAAAATAATTATTTATTCCTTTCGGTTTCTTATTTTCATGTAATATTTTCAAGTGAGCGAGACCTACCTCTACCTCCATATTACATTCCTACATCATATTGATATCTATAAGTTTGTTGCTCCTTGACATCTTTTAAGTTGGGCCGTAACCGTGCACAAATTGTAATGGACCACAGTGGCAAAAGAAGTGGTATACTTAGGAAAAAATATTGCCAAGGGCCAGGCCTATGTAGCTTTCAGTAGAGTTCAAAATTTCCAGGGTGTGGCTATCCTCTCGCTCCCGTATCCCCTCTTCTTTCACAGACTTTTAACCCTTCCCTTTCCATCCCTAGTAAATGGCAGAACCGATTTTGATGTAAACCATATCTAATTGTACCTATATGTACACGTCATATCCTGTAGTTTGATGCTCCATTCGGTTTATTTATCCCCACTGTCACCCCTTAAAAGCCCTAAATGTAATAAACGGATGAACCGATTTCGATAAAATATGACTAATTGTAATTCACACGTTGCCCTTTCATATTTTGATATGCCGCTTGAGTATATTATTTAACCTCATTATTCATTCCCACTTTTACCGCTGTAATCTAATAAATGGATAAACCGAATTGGATAAAAATATAACTAAGTGTACTTCACCCGTTATGCAATTTTATTTGATATGTCACTTGGGTATATTTGACAACATTCGTTTTTTTTCATTCCCACTTTTACCCATATAAAGGTATAATAAATGGATGAACCGATTTTGATAAAGTATGTCTAATTATACTTTACACGTCATGCCCTTTCATTTGATATGTCACTTGAGTATATTTGACAAATTCATTTTTTTATTAGCACTTTTATACCTATATCAAATAAATGGATGAACCGATTTGTTACTGATAGGTAGTAGGTTCATTTAATATATCACTTAGGTACTTATATTTGACAACTTTCGTTTTTTTCATTCCCACATTTACCCCTATAATAATATACCTAGGTATAATAAATGGATGAACCGATTTTGATACACTTTATCTAAGAACCAGCGTCGGAAAATATGATGCCTAACTAAAAAAACCGCATCTAATTCGGATTACCTGTTAGCGAGCTACGGTGGCACAAACAGACACACACACACAGACACACATAGCGGTCAAACACTTATCACCCATCTTTTTGCGTCGGGGGTTAAAAATATAATAAGGTGAGTCCGGGTAAGTCCGTACATGGGGTAAGAACGTAAACATCAAAAATTCGGCGAATACGAGCATATTTATTTACGAGGGCAAAATTCTGTACGACTTCATTTTGTTTTGCATCGACCTTCAGGTTCTGGGCGTCGCTCCGACGAGCCGCGCGCCTGTAAAGTGGATTTCAAAAAAAATCGTCAAATAATCATTTTAGAGCGTAACGGCGGTGACAGACGTGCGAGCCAAGGCGGGCTTCGAGTAAAATTTCAAACATGTTGGATCGTCAACGAACTTACTCGACGGTTTTTAAGTACGCGTACTTGGGGTGACACACGAGCGAAAAAGGTCGTCGAGCCACAAGTTCGCGTACTTACTCGTACGTCTGTCACCCCTTTAAAAGATCGGATATATTTTTTTAATCGACCTTATGCTAAATTCAATAGAAGTGCATTTAAAAGCATGTCCGAACTTACCCCGAAGAGTAATTTTTTACCATAGTCATAAAAAAAGTAAGTGTTGTTTTTAAACGCCTTAAAATAAGAAACTGTTGAGTTTATAAGAATAAACTTATTGTAGAGCAAAGCGATGTTAAATGAATTGTCATTTACATCAGTTTTAAGTAGTAAATCTTGAACTAGTGCTGAGAAAATCGGGCTTTTGCTAGACTATTTCAATACGTCTAAAATCCGTCCGGTCTTACCCCGACTCACCGACATAATTTAAAGGACATTTTATGTATAAAATTTACCTAGAAGTAAGAATAATTCTAATTTGACCAAACCCCCCCCCACCCTTGGGCACTTTCGATATGATCACTTGGACATTTACAGGAATAATAATTGTAACAGATAACTTACGTTTTATCGTACAGTGTATAGAATGCCTTAGCAAACGTTCGCCGTGAATACTTAAATGGTCATAACTTTTTTATTTACGAACCGATTGACATGAAATAAACACTAAATGTTAAATGAAGATTACCACAATATATTAGTGAAAACCGCATCTTAATCGGATAAGCCGTTTCTGAGATTAGCGTGCACGAACATACAGACAAACAGACAAACCGACAAACAGACAAACAGACAAAAAATTTTTTAACTACAGTTTTGGGTTTGGGATCGATTTAATAATAGCACCTGCTAATTTTTTTTTATATATTTTGATTGTACAGACACGACTTTTCTAGAATTTTATTATATGTATTGATTACTTATAGGTAATATACAGTAACAGTTTCTGATTGATTTATTTTACTTAAAATTTCTTTGTTATTTCTTACATGTTTAAAAGCAACTTTACTTATCAAATAATGTGAATTAATCATAGAGATAAATTGTTAAAGTTGTGTAAAATATGTTTACAATATGCCACGTCAAACCAAAAAGTTTTCTTTGACTTATTTTAAGATTGTAACTTGTTTAGACCTTAGTTTAGACCATAATTTTTCTTGAATCTAAAGAGGGTAGTTTACCTGCCAAAAAACTTAATACAAAGATTAGGATGAAACTTGGTAAGTACGTAGTTAGGACAAAAAATTTCGCTCAACTGCAAGAATTTATTTTAACTACTTACGTATAGCTTCACAAGCAATGCAGTCACTGGTAGAAACAGGTTCAGCTTCAAAATTCTGTAGCGGTAATCTCCCCAGTACACATTGATTGTAATACATCGGTGTCCAATTTATCAAAGGCAGCAGCTTGATCAGCGTCAATCGAGCTACTGCAGCAACATGCCATTGGAATGAATCGGTTTGGCTCACAATATACCCAGTCGCCAAAAACAACATCATCAAAATGATGATCCTTCGCCATCTCTTAATCGTCGCCCTTCTCACAGCACTCATCAAAGGACGACAAATAATATCTATTTCATCGTCACTCATACCCACTTCTTTACAATATTCGTAAAAGGAACGCACTTCCGAATTAAGCAATTGGAATTTCTCGCGTTGAGACATATTTTCCGAATTTTTCGTGTTCGTCTTCATGGTGACCTATAAATTACTTAACGATCAATAATAACTTGGTGTGGTTTCGTATTCGTGTCATAGAATTGAATTCGCGCGCGCGCGTTGCATTTCTTTTCCTGTCGTTCAATGTAACGACCACAGATAAAAAATGTATATGGTCAGATAATGTCTGTGGTATTCTGTCTGTAAGTTTTATTAAAATCATGATTAAAATAGAATAGGAAAATAAAATTAATAAGCGTAATTAAAATTCACATACATATTTTTGATATTCTAGTAAACCTTATTGTTTAATTCACAGTTGATTTAAATTATCTTATAAATAAATATTATTTCCATTCTTTAAAAAACCGTTGATATTAAAAAAAAATAGTTCCATTTTAGGAGTATTTTATATAGTATTTGCAAAATAAATTTATTTTCCATTTTATCTTAATATTTTAATGAAAAAAAGAACAAAAAATAGCAATACTGAAAGTCAAGTACCTCAATCCGCCATATTGAAAGTGTATTAGTGGAAATCAGTCAAAAGTTGACCTCATTAATAATTTTTGTGTTTACTGCTATCATTTTCATAGTTTTGTAATATTTAAAAAAATATTCGCATTTTTTAAGATTTAACAGTAAAATTGTGTGAATAAAAAATTGCATAAAAGTTTTTTTGCAAGTCTTTTGACGAATACGTCACAGCGCCATGTTGTATTCCTGCGCTGATTGCAGGCACGAGAAATCTGCCAACCCGTTTATTTTTTGGGATTAGTTCCCGAGAATAAATCGAACTGCGATTTTGTACTCAAATATATTTGAATTTATATTTGTTGGCAAATGTTATAGACTTTAGTGTATTCGATGCATCCCTGTTGTCGCATTTTGAGTGTTAACTCCTAATTTCAACTGCAGTTTTGTGCATCCGCGAAAGTTGAAAGGACTGTGTTGTAAAAGAAAGAAGTGATAATTAGCCAAAATTCCGGTCCCTACGCGTAGACGAGAAGGTGCCTACCCGCCGGGGCAGTCAGGCGAAGGAGATATGAACAATAAACGAAAAAATCGCCAAGGGCCACCGAGGTAATGCTAGTTTATGTACACCAACTTCCAGCATTGGGATGACATGTCTTTGTTATTTGGGGCAATAATCTTGAGACACGTAAAATAGACGTCGGTATTGTCACATTGACAGATTTTCTGATGTGAGCGTGGTTATTTCGCAAATGCAGCGTGTAAACAAAACTATCTAATAAAAAGGTATTCGGCGCGGCACTAGTCTAGGAGCGGCGGCCGCCTGTCGTATCGCTATAAGTATTTGTCCTACTTTTATCGTGCTCTGACCACGATTAATATAGCCCTGTGCGAACAGCTGATCCCTCCTCGTATCGCAAATAACTCTTATACGCCCAGTAAAGATAATTTGTCTGTTTTCACAAAGTAATAGTGCAGTTGTTGGTGCAAAAATTATATATTCCTATGTACATTTTCGAGGTTTACATCGGGAAATAAATAGTGCAATTCTGGCAAGCATCCAATGTCCTTAATGAGTTAGAAAATTTTGGAACATCCAAGGTATTATTCAGAACAAACTTTAGATTCATTCTCAAATTGTTTTGATTTGTTTGTGGTTTATAATAAACAGTATGTCTTACCACAAAAAACTTTAGACAGGGTTAAACTTTAAGTGCGGGTTCTCTTTAATCTGGTTTTGTCGTATTTCACATTATAAATTTATAAAGAATAGAAAAAATTCGATCATGAGGCGGTACTCGAACCGTATTTCACATTGACAACAATTAAAGTGACAGATCCCTGGTTTTTAAGTTGGACTGTGTTTAAATTGTTTTGTGGTAAGAACACTAGAGTATTTTACTTATTACATTTGATTACCTGCATGAACTGACAAATAACATAAAACATGTTGTAATAACTAAAAAATATTTCATCATGACCAAAACTTAACAATTGGGGCCTTTGCAATTGTTTGTGTTATCTGCTTGTGATTATTTTGATGTCTAAACATGTGACATAGCACTTATGTTCAACAAATAAGCAAAAATAAGTCCTTAATGTCATTATTTAATACGATAATTTTCATTCTTCAATTGTTGTGTAGGATATAAATACAACGGTTAATTCGATTTTAAATACTTTTTCTTAGTTTTTAAATCAACATTTATAAAGAAATGTTCATAATTCATGATAATATTTAACTTAACTTAGTATGCACTAGAATATTGTCTACTGTCACTATAATAATATGTGCACATTATATACTAACTAGATTTACGCCCATGGTTCCTCGCATCAAAGATGATTCTCATAGGAATTAAATGTATTCCTATGTCCCTTTGTATGCTAAAATCTTTAAGGACGCTGTCACAAATCTGCGTTACTCAAATTTAGGTATCTAACGTCGCCACGTGGTTCGCGGGAACATCGCGCTCACGTAAACATAGCGCATTCCATTTTATAGACCATCTTCATACTTGATATTTTTTTTTTTATATTTTTATTGAAATTGATTCCAGAAGATTACTGGGAACTTTAAAAATTCATTTTGTTACTATTATTAGTAGGTACGATCCTTATAAGTATTTTAGTGTATTCAACCAACTTAAAAAAGTGTGACTATTTTACAACAATTTGAATATGAATTGTATTATTGTATACAATATCGAAGCTTTTTAAGAAATGTATAAAATACTTTTTTAAGAATTATTATCATACATAATATTATATGTTACCGGCAATATATTAAACCCGGCATTGTAAGCAATTCTTAGTAAATGTATGTTATTCCGAGAAACAGTCGGAATGAAATAAATTAAATTCGTTACCACACATTCACATTACCTATATCTTTAAATATGAACTTTTCCTAAGTAGCAAACACATTTGCAAATGTGGGTGGTTTTTGGGGTAGCTATTAACCAATATGAGGTCAAAACTAAAATCCAAGATGGCACCGACGAAAATTTGAAATCTTTTCGTTATGGGTGTCATTTTCAAGGAGTTGGAGTAGCTATTAAATAAGTATTAATCAATATGAGGTCAAATCTAAAATCCAAAATGGCGCCGACGACAATTTGACATCATTTCGTCACGGGTGTCATTTTCATGGTTTTTGGGGTAGCTATTAACCAATATGAGGTCAAAACTAAAATCCAAGATGGCGCCGACAAAAATTTTATATATTTTCTTCATGGGTGTCATTTTCATGGTTATTGGGGTAGCTATTAACGAATATGAGGTCAAAACTAAAATCCAAGATGGCGCCGACGAAAATTTTACATCTTTTCGACATGGGTGTCATTTTCATGGTTTTTGGGGTAGCTATTAACCAATATGAGGTCAAAACTAAAATCGAAGATGGCGCCGACGAAAATTTTACATCATTTCGTCACGGGTGTCATTTTCTTGGTTATTGGGGTAGCTATTAACGAATATGAGGTCAAAACTAAAATCCAAGATGGCGCCGACGAAAATTTTACATATTTTCGTCATGGGTGTCATTTTCATGGTTTTTGGGGTATCTATTAACCAATATGAGGTCAAAACTAAAATCCAAGATGGTGTCGACGAAACTTTACATCTTTTCGGCATGGGTGTCATTTTCAAGGTTTTTGAGACAGCTATTACCAAATCCCCAATGTAACCGTCGATAATTAGGTATATTTTTCTTACTCCTTTAAAGTAAACTTAAATAAAATAACAAAAACGTTAACAACCACAGTTTTGTAGAAAGTCTTAAAAAAAACAATTTTAAAGAACATTGAAATGCATATTTAGAAATTTAATATAAAACGCAACTCTGTGGCAATCATGTTAATATTCTGACAGATATTAGTAACTTTAAATATATTCTTTAAATATATTCGCTAAACTTTATTTAAAATAAAGTTTATCTAAAACATTTAAACGAAGAGAATAAAATAAAAAAGAACGTGTGTGCCGAGAAAACGTGTCAGGACTTCAGGAGTGAAACTTCTTTGGCGAGATTCATAGATACCAAAATCGCCGCCTTGCTCCATAACGCGACAGTATTACCATGACGCGATCTTTAAATTCGACGACCATCTTGGATTTTAGTTTTGACCTCATATTCGTTAATAGCTACCCCAAAAACCATGAAAATGACACCCATCACGAAAAATGTCAAATTTTCGTCAGCGCCATCTTGGATTATAGTTTTGACCTCATATTCGTTAATAGCTATCCCAAAAACCATGAAAATGACACCCATGATGAAAAGATGTCAAATTTTTCGTCGGCGCCATCTTGGATTATAGTTTTGACCTCATATTCGATAATAGCTACCCCAAAAACCATGAAAATGACACCCATGACGAAAAGATGTAAAATTTTCGTCGGCGCCATCTTGGATTTCAGTTTTGACCTCATATTGGTTAATAGCTACCCCAAAAACCATGAAAATGACACCCATGACGAAAAGATGTAAAATTTTTGTCGGCGCCATCTTGGATTATAGTTTTGACCTCATATTCGTTAATAGCTACCCCAAAAACCATGAAAATGACACCCATGACGAAAAGATGTAAAATTTTCGTCGGCGCCATCTTGGATTTCAGTTTTGACCTCATATTGGTTAATAGCTACCCCAAAAACCATGAAAATGACACCCATGACGAAAAGTTGTAAAATTTTTGTCGGCGCCATCTTGGATTATAGTTTTGACCTCATATTCGTTAATAGCTACCCCAAAAACCATGAAAATGACACCCATGACGAAAAGATGTAAAATTTTCGTCGGCGCCATCTTGGATTTCAGTTTTGACCTCATATTCGGTAATAGCTACCCCAAAAACTATGAAAATGACACCCATCACGAAAAAAAGCCAAATTTTCATCGACGCCATCTTGAATTGTTTTACCCCACCAATCTATTCAACAACCCATAAAAAAGAGGATCTCAGGCAAGGTAATTTTAAAAACATAATTTTAAATTACAAATAATTGGAATATGAAACTTATACAGTTTACTCATAAAAAGTATCAAATATTTCAAATCACGAAAAAGACAGTGCACGCACAATAATCGTTTTTATTTTTGGGACGAGGAGCGATACACCCGTCCTTCCAAGAGCGCTTCTGAGCGCGGTCTGACGAACCGCGAGAACAAAATGTATGAAGAAATCGACAAGTATTTTTAATTTAGCTCATTATTGAAATAAAATTTTGATTTAGATTCATAAAAATTACACCATATATAAAGGACTATATATCCCTCAATAAGATATAATAGTTAAGAAGATAGATTAGGCTCTTAATTTTCCTAAAATGGTACCGGTTTAGACCCCATTTTTTTGCATTTTATGCGTTTATTGTGATGGAAAAAACGTATTTCAGCGACAATTTTGTATGACGTCGTACAATTTTTATAAGATGAACGTAGAGCTGAATATATTATCTTTAAATTAAGATATTACTATGTTCTCACGTGTAATTGCTTTAAGTTAAAATGGTACCGAAAAACAGCGTGTTTTTGTAAAAATACGTTATAGCGTCCTTAAAACTATGCAACGGATTTTGATGCGGTTTTTTTTAATAGATAGTATTATAATATATATAGATAGTTTTTTAATAGTGATTCAAGAGGAAGGTTTTAGTATATAATTTATTAGGTTTTAGACAAAGCGGGTGAAGCCGCGGTCGGTAAGCTAGTACTTACTATAAAATTACTTTGTTGCGGCGAGTAAGAAGGAAAAACTTTTAGCGTTTATAACATCCAAACTAAATTCCTATTACGCTAGTTTTAAAGAAATGGAAACCAGCAAATCTAATTTTTTATAGTTATAGGTACATTGTAAAATCTTTGTTTAATATATCTATTAACATTCTAAGGACTTTAAAAGGTATTGAAACACAAACGTGGAAAGATCTACATTGCATTTGATTGATGTTTTTAAGGAAGTTGATTATAAAATTATTGCAATAGCAATTATCATGTAAATTGGAATGCTTTATAGAACCTTTGAGTTTAATTTATTCTATTTTGTTACGGTTTAAGGTGATTGCTACGATCTGTTCCCAGCCAATGTCCCGCTAGATGGCGCTGAATTCTACATTTCTAGTTTATTTGAGTTTTTGCGTAATTGGAAAAGATTAAGGTCGTAGGAATAGTCATGGCGATTACTGAATATTATATTTTATTTAAATATGTCATATCATTGCCTTAAAATCCACCCAATTCGGTAAAACCATGCGTTTTAACATCTGTCATTGCATACAGGGTCGTTTACACACACAGACGTATACAAAAATGATAAAGATTGAACTCTAGATGGCGTGAATGTAAAACAAGTTTGGCGTGTATGTATTTGAGTAGTTAGTAGCATATTATATTCTGAATTTCTGATCCATGCCTATTCACTCAAAACTACCTAATAACACTAATGATTTGTAACAGTAAATTATTTCAATAGGTAGGTATTTGAACATTTCCCAACAAGACGTAAGAATAATTATTCGTAGGTATACAAG
Organism: Colias croceus; assembly: GCF_905220415.1. Lineage (NCBI taxonomy): Eukaryota > Metazoa > Arthropoda > Insecta > Lepidoptera > Pieridae > Colias > Colias croceus. The sequence continues at coordinate 8,356,132 of NC_059555.1, forward strand.
ATACAATAACAAATCTAATACACTATTTATTATTTTATTATTTACTAGCGGTCCGCCCCGGCTTCGCCCGTGGTACATGTTTACGTTTTCTCTCCATAAGAAGTAAGAACCATCCTCGTACTTCAAGGAATATAATAAAAAAAGAATTATCGAAATCGGTCCAGCCGTTCTCGAGTTATGCGCTTACCAACACATTTTGCGATTCATTTTTATATTAGACTAGCTTTCCGCCCGCGGCTTCGCCCGCGTTTTCAAAGAAAAACCCGCATAGTTCCCGTTCCCGTGGGATTTCAGGGATAAAACCTAGCCTATGTTACTCGTGGATAATGTAGCTTTCGAATGGTGAAAGAATTTTTCAAATCTGCCAAGTAGTTTCGGAGCCTATTCAATTCATACAAACAAACAAACAAACAAAAAATCAAACCTTTCCTCTTTATAATCTTTGTATAGACTAGCGGTCCGCCCCGGCTTCGCCCGTGGTACATGTTTACGTTTTCTCTACATAAGAACCATCCTCGTACTTCAAGGAATATAATAAAAAAAGAATTATCGAAATCGGTTCAGCCGTTCTCGAGTTATGCGCTTACCAACACATTTTGCGATTCATTTATATATATATAAGATTATGTGAAAATAACCAGGAAGGTGAAAAACATATTTACGAAAACATAGTAACATGGCTGTCGCTACAATAATTATATTTCAATTTTATCTTTTTATACCTAGTAGAACTGGCCGACGAATAAAAAAAATCGTATTAGAATACAATATATTACGGAACAAAAAAAGGATTGTAACTGAATTAGGTAGGTATGTTTGTTTCTGGGCGCACCGTTTTCGACGACGCGACGCGACGCGCGACGTAAGCGTATAGGTATAGGTACCTACTTTGCTAAAACAAACTAATAAAATTGTGTGTCTGTCTGAAAATTCGGAAAAGCATATTTTGCAAGTTTGTGATTACTTTGATAGTTTACCGATTTATAATAATTGTAATTGTAATTGTATAATATATAATTTGCAATGTGGTGAAATTTCATAAAAATCACGGGCCAATTTTTTGTTTTGAATCCCACCGAAAATATAATTGCGTTATTAGAATAATTAATTACTATACCTACCCACGATCAATTATTACAATATAGTCTCAAATGCATACTAGAGAAATATTGCAATTTGATTCAATTAAAATGCATAGCATACAAAAATAAATTCACAACACAAGAAATTCCGCGCGCAAATCATAGCGCGTGTCAATGAAATCAAGAATGTTTTATATCAAGCTGACGCGGACGAGCGACGACGCGACGCCGAACAAAAGTACCTACGACGGACGACCACGCTTCGAGTTGCCAAACACACAGCCAAACAACAATAATGAGTAATAAATTGTTTACAAAAAAAACAAGTTTTCCATTTTTCTGTATGAGTAGACAGAACTTCAAAACGCCACCTGCTACGGTTTATATTATGAACGATGGTTATAAAAATAAAAGTTATATTTGTTGGTGTAAACTATTTTATTGATCAATAATTTTGGAATTTAAAACTGTCAACATTGATTACAATAAAACGCAGTTTTATTTTATTACACTATTGTTTTTTTATCAAAACATGTATTTGAAGTACCATATAATATTATGCTGATCCAAGCATTTTCACTCAAAACTAATATCACTAATGATTTGTAAAAGTAAATTATTTCAATATACATTTCATAACCAACAAGTAAGAATAATTATTATTATTCCTACCTACAACAACAAACCTAAAACACTATTTACTATGGGAAAATAACCAGGAAGGTGAAAAACATTATATTATTATTTACGATTTCGACGCACTCGACTTTTAGTAAAATATAGTAGGTAAACATAATATTATGGTTTTGATTTTTGCTACTAGTATAAGAAAACTGCGTGTTAAAACTACTTGTTTGTCTGTCTGAAAATTCGGAAGTACTTTGGTAGTTTACCGATTTATAATAATATTGTATATATCGTTGTTTAAAAAATATTCAAACACAATAAAATATGATATACTGATTTATCACTGGTTTCAGTGATGAACTGATGAGTCAATGTTAGCCACTATACTTTCGTCATACGTGTGTATGATTGATGTGATTTGCAACGTGGTGATATTTCAGAAAAATCACGGGTCAAATTGTCCCACCGAAAATATAACTGCGTTATAAGAATAACTATACCTACGATAAATTATACATAATACAATATAGTCTCAAATGCATACTAGTGAAATATTTTATTTGAATCAATAAAATAAAAAAAAAATAAAAAATAATAATAATACAAAAATAAATTCACAACACAAGAAAATCCGCGCGCAAATCATAGCGCGTGACAATGAAATCAAGAACTTTCGAGCCGACGCGACGCGGACGACGAAGGAGCCTAACAAAAGTACCTACAATCATAGGCGGCTCGTGACAAAATTGTATGGCCGTGTTCACTTGAAATAAAACAACGAAAATAGGTACCTACAATAGCGTTAGCAGTACAAAAAAAATGAGCACCACATTATAAATGTCTATTTAATATTTATACACTAAAAATTATAGAGTATTTCAAAACGAATTCAATTATTATTTAGCAATAATTAGAAAATCCCCGAATTTGCATTCGTGATCGTATTCATAGTGTTTGTCTACACTAATATTATAAAGAGGAAAACTTTGTTTGTTTGTTTGATTGTAATGAATAGGCTCATAAACTACTGGACATTTTACCAATGTTTGCAAGTTTGTGATTACTTTGATAGTTTACCGATTTATAATAATTGTATACTTATATCATTGTTTAAAAATATTCAAACACGATTTATCACTGGTTTCAGTGATGAACTGATGAGTCAATGTTAGCCACAATACTAATCACTTTCGTCATACATGTGTATGAACTATGATTGATGTGATTTGCAATGTGGTGAAATTTCATAAAAATCACGGGCCAATTTTTTGTTTTGAATCCCACCGAAAATACATATATTACTAATTGCGTTATTAGAATAATTAATTACTATACCCACGATCAATTATTACAATTTACAATATAGTCTCAAATGCATACTAGAGAAACATTGCAATTTGAATCAATTAAAATGCATAGCATACAAAAATAAATTCACAACACAAGAAATTCCGCGCGCAAATCATAGCGCGTGTCAATGAAATCAAGAATGTAATTTATATCAAGCCGACGACGACGCCGAACTAAAGTACCTACAGTACCATTTACCTTCAGTGTACAATTCTTCAGTGTACAGTTTACAGACCTACGACGGACGAACAATAATGAGTAATAAATTGTTTACAAAAAAAAACATAGTTTCTAAGGTCATTAGTTTTATTTTATTTTATTGTTATTTTCTTTGAACGATTGGAAATGAAATTACTCAATTTTTACACAGAACTTTGATTTATTAGAATTATGCTCATTATGTATAAGATAACGAACGCGAATGCACGACATCTAGCGCGTCTTATGTCTAAACATCGCCTTTCGTTTAGACATTGACGCGCTAGATCTGTAATAAGTATATAGTCTATGCGCTAGATGTCGTGCTTTATGTCGTGTTTCGCTTGGCAAAAGTCACGCACACTACTGTAGAAGTGTCAAATTTTTCCGGTATTTTACTGTTGTTTTTCTAAGTAAATATTGTAAATTATTGATTAAAAAGGTCGAACGCGCACACATTTCATTATAGAGAAGTGATAAAATGATTAGTTTTAAAGAAATAGTGTCTGTGTTAAGTGTTTAGAGGTAATCAAAAATGTATGGAGGGACGGTCGGAACATCCACCTTAAACAATCCGAAAATTAAATTATTTGTTATTCATAAGGCTTAAAAGTTACAAATCTGAATTTTTATTTTGTTTGATATTTCGGTGCTAGATAGCCCATTTATAGAGGAAGGCTATGGGTTATATATCATCATGCTAAGACCAACAGGAGCGGAGCACTGCGGATACAACCTTAGGGCACATTTTTGCGCATTGCCTGTTATTCAGTGTTAAGGAAAATAGGTAAAACAGTGAATGTAAAAGGCACAATGTTTATTGTAATAAGGTATTGAGTGTAAAAACTAAAATATTTTAACATAGCTTAAAATTTTGAATATAAAAACAAGCCTAGGTTTACAATTATGGTCACCCTTGTCAATTTAGTAATTTTAAATAGAAGTTTTTAGCTCAAATGTTCTATGACTATGCTAATGTTCAAAAGTATATTTGAAAGTTTTGTTTTCATAATGAGTTTCTTTTAAATTAGCTGGCAACTTAAAGTTTTTTATTTTTTAATAACTCAGCCCCCGGAATCACAGACACAATAGAAAATCTATTGTGTCGTGGACCGATCGGGCCGCTGCGGGCTCAATGGGTTAAAACCTATGATATATAAAAGAGCTAGATACGTTACCCGCTCTCTATTTTGGCAAGAAAAAACTCAGGTAAGTGCCCGAGTTTCACTTAGTCACGCACCATTCAGCGTCGTGGCTGGACGTTCTTTTTGTATTTTAATCGGCAGTTGTTATTACGAAGTACATGAGTGAGACATGTATTATGTCTCGTGCGTGAGAGTGAAAGAGAGAACAACTGTATTGGTGATAATGCGTTAGTAAGTAGGTATGTATTAATTACGCTGCTTTTTAGTGCAATGGTGTTGGCGTATGCCGCGTCTACTAGTATAATAGGTCATTGGTTAAAACATAGTTTCTATCAACAAATTCATAAAAGCCCAAGTGTCTGAGTAATATAAGTATTAGTAACAAGTAATTTCAATAAAAGGTGGAGGTTCTTAATATGAAATATAGAAGTTTTTGTAACATAAGAATTATGTTCCTCTTTCTAAAATATTATTAACCAACTTATTAACCTTGTTGATCATAGATTACTTTTGACTATAGTAGAAACTATCCAATAGTGAAGCTTGTCTCTATTAATTAAATTATTACAATGGTTACTATAACAATGTTGGTTTAAATATTACAATATGGTTTGGTTTTTGTATCTTTTGCATCTCCTAAATCATTATAAAGTGAGGAATTTTAATATTACTGCCTAATTAATTTTGATCAATAACTTATTCAGAATAAAATAAAGAAACTAAGCTATGCTGTGTCTTGTAACATACATTTCTTTTAATTTGCATATTAATTGAAACAAAGAAGCACAAACAAGCATGAAAAATAACGCACCGGTAATTGTTTAAATTAAAAATTAATTACCATTAGCAAGTCAATAGTAACAGTACTCGTATGATACATGGTGTTTCCCCTCTGAGAAATGATTTCAATTGCAAATTAAGTGTCTTCTTGTAATAACTGTTATTTCTTTGTACTAGTTTTGATTGGTACTTCCTATTGATAATCGTGTTCTATTACTTTCATAGTTGTGTTACAAAGTAAAATTTATGAATCACTGTTAGAGTTTTTGTATAATTTTGTACCCGCGTGGCTCCGCTTCTGTTGGTCTTAGCATGATGATAACCAGCCTTCCTTGATAAATGAACTATCCAACACTGAAACAATTTTTCAAAACGGACCAATTACTTGAGATTAGCGCTTTCAAACAAACAAGCTTTATATTATTAGTACATATAGCTATATTGTGGGTTCTGTTATATATTTATAATTGAGATGTATAGTAACTTTGAACCAAATCTTGACGAGCCAATAAGAATTAAATAAGGATTTATGTGACGAAAATGTTTTTGGGTTCGCATTTTAAATGCATATTCAATGAAGATATGTAATGATGAAAGAAAGTTACGATTTAAAAAATATTTAAAACACATAGATAAGAATTTAGTTAATACAGTGATGTAGGAAGGTAAGAAAGTTTGAATTTTTAAATAAGATACATTATCACCATGCTTTATAACAACACTGCGCGCTAAATATAAAAATAATATTTTTACTACAAAATATGGATTGTGGCACAAAAACTGCCGTAGAAGGAAAAATATATAAGTATAGTATTTATCTTTTTCCCTTTTATTTTTAATATTCTCAATAAAATGATCGCATAGAGTAGTCAACTACAGTTTACAGTTAAATTTTTGCAAAAAGACATAAAATTCTTACCCTAAGCAGTGCCGGATTAGCCACGTAGCAAGAGTAGCAAATGCTACGGGCCCCGCGACTCGGGGGGCCCCGCGGTCTAATACCTGTCTGACCGTAAAAAAATATCAATTTATAATACACGTACCGTAAAATAAAATACACGTAGGTACCTACCACGAGAAACGTTGGTATCAAAATCTACAACAATAATTTAAAATTTTACCACGTTTCTACAATTGAGCGCTGGCTACACCAAAAGTTGTGTTGTACTGCTTGCACTGCGCTACACGCAAGTTGGTAGCACGGCAAAACTAACAGGGGAATCCCCTGATATTGTCATCGAACGAGCTAGTCGTAACAACCCGATCAAATAAAATAGGATTCTATCGACTATCAAACCTTAGATTATAAAATAAAAGGCAGATGGAGCATGACAATCATCCATCGCCCTTGTCAAAGAAAATACGAAATCAAAAACGAATACGAACCTCCGCCAGTGCTATAGCGATTATAGTGTCATGCAATACGTCAAAAGGGGTTTGCTATTTTAGTAAAAAAATGCTGTCTTGTGATATTAAAACGCTGTAAAATTTGTTTCCGAAAACAAACAAAAAGATAAAACATCGTTTTACAGGTTCTCTGTAGATTATTTGGCTTATTTAATTTTGTATACAAATAATAATTTTACATAAACGAATACAAAACTTCAACGTATGCTGCCAGTATTTTGAAAATGAATTTGCCATTTTTATGGGTAAAACGGTAAAATGGTTAAAAGATCTTCGAGGCAGTGCTGTTGGATTTTTCGATCGTGAATGTGATTATTTGTATAGTGCAATAAAGGTTCATGATCATTATAAGATAATTTTAATAAGCATAATACTTTTTTTTGTTACTTTTATATAGCTTAAAAACGTGAGTCGTTTTCGCCCGCGATTTAATTCATTTGAACTCCGTGATGGATATGACAAAATTATTATTATTCAGGAATTATATTTATTTATTATCCAGTAAAGCAGCTGACAATGTGGATGTCGTAAGGTGTCACTGAAAATCAGTGTTAAGGTATTATGCCTCAGGTATCCTGAGTGGCTTCCTTTTTTAGCGCAAGCAACCATACATAAATTTATGTTTTCTATTACCTATTATTCATAATTTACAATGCTATTGTTGTGTGTTTGTGTGTATTGGAAATTTGGAATAAATGATTTCTTCCTTCTTTCTTTCTAAAAATAAAATGTCCCGTGTTCTAGACTAAAAACTACCGCTATCCGCATTCATATACTCATTTTGAAAATAAAAAATAATATAGGTAATCATTGTAATTTTGAAACATTTTTTTTATGTAATTTATTTAATTAAAAATTTATCGTTTATGTAATAAAAGAATTTTTACAATATTATAAAAAATTATCATATACAAATATTTATATTAAAATTAAAATTAAACCCTGACAGCTAATTTATGTAGAACGTCACTAACACCACTACCATAATAATTCAGATGATTGCAATGTCACCTCATAAATCAAAATCGGTTCAGCGGTTTATACTGCAGGGCGTGCCAAAGAAATATTAGATATACATAGATACACTCGAAAAACATAACCCTCTTTCTTCCGTAGTCGGGGAAAAATTTGGGAAAATTTTCAATATCTGGTAACATAACACCCACACAGAAGCACCGTGTACGTACAGTGCAGCGGCGAAACCCTTTAACTTGAGAAACTATAGCAAACGAAGGGCCTCTTGACAGAATTTGCTACAGGCCCCACGCTGGCTTAATCCGGCACTGACCCTAAGGTGACCTTTTTATTTTGTAATTGTGAAGTTGAAAAATTAGTATGCAATTATACAAAATGTACATATAAATAAAAAATAAAGGGCATTTTTTGCATGTGAAGTAGGTATATCAGACATGACAATATGCTTTTACAAACTCATAAACGGATTTTACACTTAGTGTAGTGTAGCGCAGCGATGCAAAAATTACCTCTTCTATTATAGGATTTACTGTGGTACCGTCACCCGTAGTATCGCAGTTTTAAATGTTTTTTTTTAATATGTATTGCTTTTTATTGAAATGAATTATCATAACGAATCAGAGTCGTATTTTTTAGCAATCTACTAAAAAATTGCTTGCCGAGAAAAATAAATATAAGTTTTTTTCCAATTTACGAGAATGTACAATTTTTTTTTCTAATTACGAGAATATACAAGTTTGTTAACTATCTTTAATTTATTGTATTGCAAAATCTTAAAATTTGCTTTTTGAAATGAGGAAGGAAGTTGTCGGCAAATCGAATGTTGCATAGTTTACGTAATTATACCTACTGAATGAATATTTTTATGAATCTAGCTACCTCAACTGGTTGCATATACATTACTAGCTGCGTTCCGCGGTTCCACTCGCGTTGCTCCGCTTCTGTTGGTCTAAGCGTGATGATATATAGCCTATAGTCTTTCTTGATAAATGGGCTATCCAACACCGAAAGAATTTTTCAAATCGGACCAGTAGTTCTTGAAATTAGCGCGTTCAAATAAACAAACAAACTCTTCAGCTTTATAATATTAGTATAGATATAAATCACACGAAGAGCTTTATCGTCTTATTGATCAATATTTAAAATCAATTGCCATGAAGTAAATATTATGTACTTAATACGGACTGAAATAAATACCTCACTTATACATTCTTACTACTTGTCTCTTATTTATTTTATACTTCTGACAATGTATTGAAATAAGCCACAAAAAATAATGAAAATACATGTCAAATAGCCTTTCAGGGCCTACAACAAGTGCACCCATCCCGCAATAAGTTTTTTTCTTGTTGTTTACGGTTGTTGTTGTTGTTGTTGCAGATCGCCGCGGGGCCGCGTGGTGGCCGAGGGGGTGTACAACAACGCACATTTCATGCACGCGGCCACGTCGCACGTCGGCGACATCGTGCAGGTGCTCACGCAGTCGGGCAGCCTGTGGGAGGGCGTGTTCAAAACTTTCAGTGCACAGTTTGAGGTGAGTGAGTGTGGAGGAGGGAAGGTGGAATTCCACCTTCCTCCATCGAAAAGGGGAAGATCCTCGACCAGTCTACTCGACTGGCCGGCCGTTGAGGCCCCGAGTAATGATGTTGTATACTATAACCTATAACCTAAAACTATAACCTCCTTTGAGCTTGGTATACCAACAGTGGGACACCCTGTATATTATGCTATGTAGCGAAAACATTTCGCTTGCGCGATTCAGATTGAGGTGTCGCTATATCCTCTTTTTTCCCAAGATTGTTATGTAGGTACTATTCACTGTTTCCATTATGAATTGATTTATTTTGTAAATTTTACTTTGCGAAATGACATGAAAATATTGTTTGAATAGTTTTCATTAGACTGGGCCATTTTATTGTCTTTCGGGTATAGGAATGCCTTTGACCGCTGTTTGGTCATTGCAGTCATCTATTCTTTTTGTATGTTTATCTCTGTGAACATTTAAACTTAAAAAACTCTTATCAAAAGTATGTAAGAACATCCATCAGCCAACATAATACGCTATTTCAATTATCAACGGAGCGTTTTATTTATTATTTTTATAGCATTTTCTAGCGCGCGCACGCACTTGTGTCGTATTATCGTATAATATCTTCCGGTTACAGAGGTTTTCACAATTGAGAAATGCTAGAATTGTGGTCAAACATAACAATTAAAAATCTCGTTCCGCATAAATAATTGTTCGCTACTGGCATCTCACAAACTTGGTGAATTTTATTAATAACTTGCTGTGCCGCGCTAGGAAAAGTGTTTCTATAGCTTATGGTACATATTCTATATCACTGCCAAGTATCATCCAAATCCATTCAGTGGTGTTCGCGTAATAGAATTACAAACAAACCTGCATCCGTCCTAACAAAGTATCCCGTTTATCATATTAGTAAGACTTGTAAGATAACATTTTCTTCTCCTTAAAATAATAAAAATAAGGTGTTGCAGAAAAGGGTAAAATAAAATAAACACTAATAAATTCCACTTATATGCTGTATCTTGGTGTCTCATCTCGATTAGGCGCACTAGGTGGTCGTAATAACATTAATTGGTTTTCGAATTGAAATCCCTCATTTTGTAATAATCGTCTTCAAGTGAAACTTCTTTAGGCGCGTTGAGAGTAAAATTTCAATTTCGCGTCATGGCAATACCGTCACGTCATGGAGTAACGACGATTTTGGATTTTGATTTTGGTATCTTAGAATTATCTTACCTTTAGAATCTTGCCAAAGAATTTTCACTTCTGACACGTGTTCTCGGCACACCAATCGATACCATACGAGGTAAAAAAAAACATAACTTTTAAACCTTTGCATTTATCGCCGCGTCAAAATTATTCCTGGCTATTGAGAGATTAGGTATAAGTTAAGTGACGAATGAGTGGTCACTTAACTCAAGTTACAAATAAGTAAGCTTTGGAAGGAATAAATATGTCGAAGGGATACCTTCAATGGATTTAAGCTTTTGGTCTTTACTCATCAATACAGAGTATAAAACAAAGACGCTGTCGCTTCTGTGTGTCTGTATGCTGAGATCCTAAAACTAAAAACCGTTGTTTATACATTTGAGGATACATTGGGACATAGGGACAGAGAAAGTGACTTTGTTTTATGTGACACTATGTAGTGAATAGATTTTAAACAAAGCGGTAATCTACTCTTCCTAAGATTGAAACGTAACAGGTAAATCCTACGAAATTTACATCTAAAATGTGACACAACATATACCTAGGTCCTAGATGAATTATTTTTATTCACACAAAATAGACTTGTAGCAATGTAGCCCCGCAAAGCTGTTATCTACCACGAAACTGTAAAGTGGGTCGAATCGATATACGCATTGTGATCTCGGCTTTTTACAAAACGTTACTTGCAATATTTATGGTGGCTACGTATAGTATTTACGCGCGGCTTCACCGCGATTTGAATTGAGATGAAAAAGAGGAAAAGGGGGGGTAATAAAAAAATACTTTGAAACTTGGAGATATTATTTAGTTTTAAGAAATTTAAAGACATGTTTGGTACATCTGATTTTTGTTATGGTTTTAAGTTCAAAACCGAAATAGCGATGCATTCCATATATATGTTCATTCATAATTTATAAGGGGGTAATAAAAAATCCTGTGAAAGTTGGAGATGTCGACTAATTGATTAATAGAATTTAAGAGCCATATTTGGTACATTTCAAACCGACATAAATAGCGATGCATTCCATAGATTCGTTTTTAAAGTACTAAGTGAATAAGTTACATTAAAGTTATTAAGCTATATTGGTTTAAGTCAGGAAGTAAGTCAAGGTAATGTTTTATAAGGTATTGATAAACTATGCTTTATAATGTATGCCGTATGCGCCTACGTTGTGAAGTGCAGATAATTTGCAAGCCATTCGATGTTATTATAATTTATAATTGATATTATCATTATATTTTATAATTATGCAACCTTTATAACCATTACTAGCTTTCCGCCCGCGGCTTCGCCCGCGTTTTCAAAGAAAAACCCGTTCCCGTACGATTTCAGGGATAAAACCTATCCTATGTCCTTTCTCGGGTATCAAAACATCTATATACCAAATTTCATGCAAATTGGTTCAGTAGTTAAGGCGTGATTGAGTAACAGACAGACAGACAGACAGAGTTACTTTCGCATTTATAATATTAGTATGGATGCAGCCTTTATAATTTACATTGTTAAAAATATAAGATAATTATGTATTTTCTTTACGAAGAAAAAATTATGCTGGTAAGAAGTGAACTCTCGTGTCCCCTGGTGGGCTAAGGGGCAGATGGCAGATTCATACGTCTGTTTGATGCTGGTAAAGGGATTTTAAAATAGTTTTTTTTGTTTGCTTGAACGCAATATTCTCAAGAACCACGGGTCCGATTTGAAATATTATTTCACTATGAGATGGTTCTATACGAGATAGGTTTTAATATATTATATCATCATGCTGTGCTAAGACAAATAGGAGCAGAGTAATGCGAGTAAAACCGGGGCGTATTGCTTGTTTCATTATAAACGGTCACATATTTATACTGATGAATATCTGACTTGTCCGGCGTTTGCGATAGTTATTTTTATGTATAAAGTTTGTTAATATTTTCGTCAGTATAACGCCGTCATGTTAACTTATTTTTTGTCCCATCAATCTTGTTTTATCTTACGTTATATCATCTGAAAAAATAGAACAGAAGTTGTGTAATACCCCAAATTACTATCATTAAAGAGCCTTGAAGGATACCGAATATATGTAGCATTACAATTAATAATGTATAGAAATATAAGCATAATAAAATTCCAATTCGAATTGTTTTAATTCAATTGTATGGCTATCTAGCTGTGCCCTGCGGTTTTACCCGTAGTGCTCCACTCCTGTTGGTCTTAGCGTGATGTTATATAGCCTATTATAGCCTTCCTCGATATATGGCCTATCTAACACCGAAATAATTTTTCAAATCGGACCAGTAGTTCCTGTGATTAGCGCGTTCACACAAACAAACAAAATATTAGTATAGATTGCACTAAAAATCATAATGATCACTAAATACGTATGAGAAACGTCCGCTTTTTTCTTCAGACATGAATGCAAATCAAGAATTATAATATATCTAGTACTAGCTTACCGCCCGCGGCTTCGCCCGCTTTGTCTCAAATCTAATAAATGATATACTAATACTATTGAATCACTCTATCTATTAAAAATAACCGCATCAAAATCCGTTGCGTAGTTTTAAAGATCAAGCAAACAAAGGAACATAGGGACAGAGAAAGCGACTTCGTTTTTATATATACTATGTAGTGATAGTGATGTTTACATTTCAATCAATGAACTCCCGAAGGGCCAGACTAATGTTAATAGGTACTATGCAAATCCTTTAGGGCCTTACGTAATCGTATCTAAACCAATTCATTCCCTAGTTACTTTGAAATAACTCTGAGCGTAATTTTAAGCGTTACAGACGAAAGGATAGAATAAATTAACTTTATAATACTATTTACAGAAATCTATCTAATTTATAAAATTCACGTGTCGCCGTGTTTGTAGTTAATCTCTTCCGAAACGGCTTGACCGATTCTCACGAAACTGATTGTCTGCATATCGGGTAGGTCTGAAAATCTATTTTTCATACCCCCTGATAAGAGTAAAGCACAACGTTTGCCGGGACAGCTGTTTATTAAAATAGTAATGATATGTCTTATTCAAGTACAATGTTTAATCGCTCTCTTATTATCAATTTTTAGCGTCACTCTATTAGCATAATTAAGTAGGTAGTTGATTGCTTTTTTATCCTACTAATATTATAAATGCGAAAGTTTGTATGGATGTATGGATGTTTGTTACTCTTTCACGTAAAAACTACTGAACCGATTACAATGAAATTTAGCACACATATAGAGGGTAACTTGAATTAACACATAGGATAGTTTTTATCCCGGAAATCCCAAGGCAACGGGAACTGTGCGGGTTTTCCTTTGTAAACGCGGGCGAAGCCGCAGGCGGAAATCTAGTTAATAATAATTTACGGCCAATGATTACGTCTCGCTTGAAAAAAATGTAGTGAGGAATAAAATTGTCGATTCCTATATTGTTGTTTCGTGTAAAATGAATAAACAATGTAAATAATGAAATAAACTGTGAGATTTATATTATGTATACCGATTTTTTTTGTATAAGTACGTATTTGGATACGTCACTGTTCAAATATTCATTTTTTTTAATCTATCCGATTTACATTAACATAATATTGTATAGGTAGTCTATAAGTGTGTAAGTGTAATTATTATTTACGTTGCATCCGTTTTATTAATTGCGATACAAGTCAAAAAACATTCGCAATTATCAAATAATTAGAAATGATCGAACTACATTTTTATCAATTTTTTTTTATATTTCGTTCGTCAAATATTTAATTGAATTCGAAATCTAGAAATTAGCGCCCAATCCTGTTACTACAATCTACATAAATAAACACATTAATCGAAATAGTCGTAAAAACAGAAATCGAATCGCACACATTTTATAAGGTCCATAATGATTTTCCAATATTAACAAGTCTTTATGTGCCGTGGCGGTTCGTGCTTTCACTTTTTGTCTAAAAATGTCTAGACAGAACATAGAATGGGTGTTGTCGTAACTGTTTTTTGTACAATATATGCAAATGGGTGCTTTATGAAGTTAGTGACTTGATCTGTCTTTGTGCGGCTCGTGTCTTGATTTTGGTTCAGTGCCTTTGGAAAAAGGGCTTCGAACTATACTATAGTTATAGCGTTTTAATCGGTTCCCCTTTATTTTTATAAAGGAGCTTTCTGAATGCTCTTGAACGGTTATGATTGCTAAAGCGAATGACCGACCTAGCGAGTTTTAGACCGAGTCATTTGTTTTTCTTTTTTTTTTGTATAAAATATGTCATATAATAAATACTCTAGGTATGCTTACTTTAACATTGATATTCCAGTCTTACTCAAGGTTTTATGATCCATAATCACACTTAACCTATACTTACGAAAGCTTAGTTTCCTTTGTACCCCGGACTTTCAATTGGACCTATTCGAACTACATATAAAAGTAAAAACTAGTTCAAAATTAAAGGTTTTTATTTATTTAAGTACAAAATAAATATTCTAAATTCCAATATGTTGACTAACAAAAAGGGTTCTCTTGAAACGATAAATTTCAATAATTGCCCACTTCTCACGTCGCGTACACAAACTTTAAAACAAATGCCGATAAATTCTCCAATCGATACAGAATGGAAAAAATATTTAGATGTATCGGAAATTAGCTTTAAGTGCTCGGGCAATAAAGAATATTTTTATGTGAAAGTATACGATCTAATAAAGCAACTTTGTTACGCATTGTGTCGTAATGGGCAATAGTTTTATGACATATTTATGAGTGACCCGATTCTAATCGGCTCGAATTCAGTCACTATGGTGAAACCTGAGAAGTTTAAATAATATATCAGATTTGAAACGCAAATACAAACTTAAGATCGTAGAAATAAGATGGTGGTAAGAACTAAGAAATAAGAAAAATCTACAGGGGTTGGCAAACAATGTAACATAATGAATTTATTTTTAAGTGAAACTTCTTTAGACGCGTTGAGAGTAAAATAGCAAGGTCGCGGAATGGCAATACCGTCACGTCATGGAGTAAGGCGACGATTTTGGTATCTTTGAATCTCGCCAAAGAAGTTTCACTTCTGACACGTGGATTTAGCACACACGCTGTTTTAAAAAGACATAAAATTATAAAACAAATTTCGGAATATCGCCAAATTTAAGATGGTTATAAAAAGAGGCAAACGAAAAGAGCCGTCATAGGTTAACACAAGTATTTGGCAACTACTTTGTGTAATAATAGTTGTCGCAGTTATTTTGGAAACAAGAGGAATTTGTTATTTAATAGACTAATGTAGTTTTTTAAACTTAACCATGCTCGGATGAATTGGTAGTGTTTCAGCAATCACCCACTACAAATCTATACAAATATGATAAAGCTGAAGAGTTTGTTTCTTTGTTTGAACACACTAATCTCAGGAACTACTGGTCCGATTTGAAAAATTCTTTCGGTGTATATATCACCGAAAGAATTTTTATAGCCCACATATCGAGGCAGGCGCAGGCTATAAGGCTATTTATCATCACGCTAAGACCAATAGAAGCGGAGCAATGCGGGTGAAACCGCGGAGCACAGCTAGTAGTAATATATATTTTTTTTGTTTTAGCCCGCGGCTTCAGCTTCGTCAGCTTTGTCTCAATCTAATAAATTAGATACTAAAACCTTCCTCTTGAATCACTTCATTTTTACAAAAAGGCCCATTTAAATCTGTTGCTTAATTTTAAAAATCTAATCATATCCAGAGTAAATTTACACAGAAGGCGGAAAGCCATTGTGTTGTATACTATGTACTGGACCTTAGAACTTCCTTTTTCAAGTCGGTTAAAAGTACCCAGTGTCGATATGTTATTCCTACCTAAACAAAGACAACAAATGTATTCACTTTCACGTTTATTGCCAGGGATGGAATGGGGTGCTAATGTGGGTGATGAATAGCAGGGTACTCGGTATCGCTTTGCCGTTGATTACCTTCTATTTAGACCCATTTACAGTAAATTATTTCTGTAATAAATAACTATTGGCAAAACTACATTTAATGGTGTGGCATTCAAAAGTAAATATTTATCTATATTAATATTATAAAGCTGAAGAGTTTGTTTGTTTGAACGCGCTAATCTCAGGAACTGCTGGTCCGAATCGAAAAATTATTTCGGTGATAGTTAGCCCATAGGAAGGCTATAATATTTACACTAAGACCAACAGGAGCGCGGCGCGGAGCAATGCGGGTGAAACCGCAGAGCATAGCTAGTTTCGTCTAACTAGTAGAATTAAAACATACATACACACAATATAATTACATAAGTTATGGGTTTGACCCTTTGTCGTAATAAAAATGTGTCTGAAGACGGACTTATCAAGTTATCAACTACTTAAGGCTTATCACAATGTGAAACACCTACCTAGACGTAAAACGTATTCGACTGTACAGGACTTATTATTATATTAATTTCAAAATAAAAAAGAGCGTGTCAGAAGTGAAACTTCTTTGGCAAGATTCAAATATACCACAATCATCGCCTTACTCCATGACGTGACCTAGAAATTTTACTATCCACGCGTCTTGAGAAGTTTCACTTCAAGAAATACCTTTCCACAAATTTATTTAAATGAAAAAAAAAATGAATCCTGTTAAAAGGCACGGTACTCAACGTATATACGGGCGGAGGACATTTCAACACAGTAATCTAATACATCGCGTGTGATGTGATCCGGTGATGAATCACGCCGCTTATCTTTCGAACTTCCTAGTTTTGTGTAGATGTCCCTTTATGTGCCACGGATAGTGTGGAATATTGTTAAAAAGGAATAAGGGGCAATGACCGAAATTCTCTGAAGGTTTTGAGAAACACATTGACATGAGTGAAAGGACAAAATGGCATGTTAATGGCATTTTTATGATATGATCAACACTATGGTTCTTCTTCTCTTTTGTTAATTGCTCCACCCGATCAAATGATATTCACGTAAACAATAATAATAAATTAATTTATGATGTTCGTAATAATTAATAACCGGTTTGTAATATAAGGACTGATTTGTAATTCTGAAAAAGTCATAAAACAATAGTTTTATTGTAATCATAACAACATTATAATTTATAATCATATGCATTGGCAACAGTAGTAGTGTCTGATTGTTCCCTTATCGCAAGTACACGCCGTGGATTATACATAATAATCAAGTAGGGTATCTATTCAGTTCTATTGAAGAATTAATTATATCGATTTTTCGATTCTAAAACTCGTGTTATTAAAATTTCAATGAATATTTTGAAGTCCTACAAAGTATTCAACATAATATTATACCGTTATAGAATATCTATGTTAGAAAAATTATTTTATAATGCTTATTTAAGTTACCACTAGGGTCTAGCAATTATCATATAGACGAATTTTAATTCAAATTATTCAAATTTTAATCACACAGTTCATATCTTACGTATAATTCACCGAAACTTAAAGTGGGCCTACACTTAATAAGTGACCTTAATATATCATTCGGCCGGCTAAGTGTCAAGTTACCTGAGACCTAGAAAATTTAGGTACCTACGCCTAAACAAAGACTACTAAATAGTACAATGGTGTTCAGTTGCTAGGGGCCTCTTTGGTTCGTCGACTTTACGAATATATCTGATGGATAAGTATGTAACTTATTATAGACAGTGAAAGATTTATAGAAATAATAGATATGAACAATTGTTCAACACAAAGCTACTTAATATACAGAAAAATAATACAAATAAAAAGGAAAATATAACATTTATTTGCCAAAAATATGATACAGCGAGGTGTTAAGAAATAATTGTTCATCATGTTTCACTTTGTATAAAGCATGCAAATATATGCGTAAAATTAAATTATATAACATCAGATATTAAATCTAAATCTCTAATATATGGAAGAAATAATATTAACAAGAACTTCGGGGATCATGATTTAATTCATATTAATTCATAGCAGTGTAATATATTCCGGAAATTCGCCTGCTATCGCACTAATGTTAGTGAACTTTAGTACCATTTTTTATTGTCATAGATAACCGAATAATAATTTTAGTTACAATGTTTTAAAAATCTTTATGTATATCCCCTTTCGTAATATAATAAATTTAACACTTATGTATAGTATAAAACAAAGTTGCTTTCTCTGTCCCTATGTATGCTTAAGTCTTTAAAACTACGCAACGGATTTTGATGCGGGCTTTTTAATAGATTGAGTGATTCAAGAGGAAGGTTTTAGTATATTATTTATTAGGTTTTAGACTAAGCGGGCGAAGCCGCGGGGAGAAAGCTAGTAATATAATAAATTCAACACTTCTACGTACTTAGTTTGGGTTAGTCTTTGTAGGTTTTAATGTGGATATTTATAAATTTCCAGGTGGTACTAGAAGTAGCCCACCGCGTGGACCAAGAGGGCGTGGTGGCCGTGGACTCGGTGGTGGAGAAGCTGATCTTCAAACCGCAGGATGTGGTCTCGATCCGCGCCAAAGACTCGGACCTCGAGTATGCGACGCACGACGTGTTCCAGACAGACAGCGCTATATCTAGCAAATTTAATGGTGAGATGTGATAAATTGATTGTTTGCGTATAGACGACCAAAACATAACTAAAATGATATTAAGGAAAAATCTATGAAGGTAAGGGTTAATATACTGCTTAATAATTTCCCCAGAAATAGTATTTTGCACTCTTTAAATGAAAAACATATATTTCGCAATGCATAAACCACACAGACTACATAAAATGATATTAAATTGTATTACTGTGCTATGCATAAGCTATGCTATAAGCTATACGTCCTACTTCCTATCCTACTAATATTATAAATGCGAAAGTTTGTGAGGATGTGTGTGTGTTTGTTACTCTTTCACGCAAATACTACTGAACCGATTACAATGAAATTTAGCACACATATATAGGGTAACTTGGATTAACACATAGGTTTTATCCCGGAAATCCCACGGGAACGGGAACTATAGGGTTTTTCTTTGTAAACGCGGTCGAAGCCGCGGGCGAAAAGCTAGTTAAAAATAATTCTCGAACGGTAGCCGGTATAGCAGCAAAATTTGTCTTCAGTTCTTTCCAATTGTGTTTTAAAGTGTTTACAACAACAACAAAACTTTTAATTTATTATCACATAAACTTTATCACTATTCATTTCACACAACACGTGACACCTTCCAGGCAATGGCCGTTCAGCAGAAGAGCGGCAACTAGAGCCGTGGGACGGCTGCGATGGAGACACAGGCGACTCACCGTCACTCAACGGCGACGCTCGGCTCGATGACTTAGACCTCGATAGAGCAAACGGCTGGGACGCTAACGACATGTTCCGCAAGAACGAAGAGGTGTACGGTGTGCACAGCACGTACGATCACTCGTTAGCTGGATACACGCTACAACTGCAGAGGAAAGACACGCAGGACTATAGGTGAGTGCTGGGCGATAGGGGCGATAGTCGCTTGGCAATCTTTCGTGCCAGCGGCAGGGTCGGGAAGGACATGGATCAGGAAGAATGAGGAGGTGTACGGTGTGCACAGCACGTACGATCACTCGTTCGCTGGGTACACGCTACAACTGCAGAGGAAAGACACGCAGGACTATAGGTGAATGCGGGCAAAAGGGGTGATAGTCGCTTGGCAATCTTTCGTGCTAGTGTTCGTTAATGCTTAGGTTCCTACGACTCAAATATTTAATCTTACTATACAAGTAAATTTACAGTGTACTGCGAATTTCATTTGTACCTTTTTGTCAAAATTAATTTGTCCTAATTTTCAATCACAAGAGCATTAAAATTGTCCTAATTTGTAAACAAAATAATTGTCCTAATTTGCACCCACAGTAATATAAAAATTGTCCTAATTAATAACCAGGGAAGCAGAAGCCAAAGCGGAAGAGATAGCAGCGGAAATAGAAGGTGCGGCGACGTATAAAGCTCGCATTGAACTGGAGAACGGCGACGAGGAGGAACGGTTCGCTGCTGTACTCCGCCCCCCGCAAGAACAGCCTAAATATGTCATACCTAATAAGAGAAAGAATGGACAGGTGAGGATATTGTTTATATATAAGGTGTTTTAAAATAATACGTTGTTCACGCTTTAAATGGCTTAAAATTCGGGTAACTGCTTGATTCTTATAGGCAAGCGAGTGAGATGTAATATGTTTTATGTATGATGTATGTGGTTGAAAGACCATGGCTTGTAACTTATTAAACGGTTTTAAATACAATGTTGAAAAAATTACCAACTCCACGAAGTCGGAGCCGGAGGCCCGCAAAAAAAAACAAAACAAATTTAATTTAAAA
This sequence comes from Colias croceus, assembly GCF_905220415.1. NCBI lineage: Eukaryota > Metazoa > Arthropoda > Insecta > Lepidoptera > Pieridae > Colias > Colias croceus. The sequence continues at coordinate 8,376,671 of NC_059555.1, forward strand.
ACTAATTAAAATGAAATCGAAATACAATTAGACGTTATCTACGTATGATGCACGTATTCGTCTTGCAATCGTCAATTCACGCGAGCGTGCTTTTTCCGTAAACAATAAGCTTTAAGTTACATATTAAAAAAAAACAAAGATATTTCATACATACACATAATATTTTTTTTTTAAATAATAAATGTTTACATCTACAGCAGCAGCAGCAGGCCGGCAAGCCGGTGAAGGGTGGCAGTGGCGGGTCGCCGGGCGCCAAACGTGACAAAGAGCCGCGACCGCCCCGACACCATCTCACGCCGCCCGCTGACCATGTCGTATGTAACTCTTGTCACTTTATGGTAGCCTGGTACTCGATATAAAAAAAAAAAACCTGTGGCACTCGGGGACTGCCGCGGTAAAGCTACTATGCCTTCAAGCCACACCTCCGCCCGTCGGAGTGGGGAGCGTGAGGTTTTTTCGTTACGGAATTTCTCGATTCGGTCCCCGCGCTCAAGGCCCGCGATAGAAGCTATGCAATAGCTTAAAATTACGATTTTTTTTAAAAACGAAGAAAAAATGATCTAGAAAACTATTAATGATATTGTGATTGATTCCGTGAAACTACAAACTGGCCCGCTAAACATGCGGTATGTGCATCTTTTGACACTTTATAATAGCCTTTTGTTATAAATTAATTCCCAACTGGCAACCCGAACCGAGTGGGTGGTTATAAAAGTGAGCTGAAGTTGGGCTTTCGGATGTAACGGTCGTTTTGGTTTTGCTTAGTTGTGTTAATAATTATTTTGAATTATTATAATTACGCGCGTTAAGTACACGAATTAAATTGGCCGACCTGCGAAGGCGCTAAAAAAACGAAATAAACTTTATAATAATAATTTATTGTATGATAATTACATTATAAATTATATCTAACTTAACAACCTCCCTCCGATTCAATGTTGGAATCAAGAGTGCCTTGTCTTCGGTGGGGTGGGCATCACGGTGATTGCTGGAATCGCAGGTGTGCGGGATGTCGCACTTTACTGGGTATAAGTCCTCACTGGGTGGATTCTCCGATTTACGTGATTCTTTTTTTGTTCGATGCGGGATGGTGTCGAATTGGTCCCATAAAAATTTTATTCGGATAGGCCCAGTAGTTTTTATTTTATGAGCATTTTTGTCTGTAGGTATTTGTAAATTTTGCAAGTGCAAGTTTGAAGTCGGTTGTTTTTAACGCAGTTATCACTTGTTATATAGTAGGTTATATTATGTACGTGACACACGTTCTATCTGGCAAAGCCATAAAAACAGCTACTGTTCAAAATAAAAATAACAAATAAACGTATATGTGTCCAACAGGTGACGAGTCCGGCGGCAGTGAGCGGTGCGGGCGGTGCGGGCGGTGTGAGCGCGGGCAACAAGAGCTACGCGGCGCAGGCGGCCGGCCACCACGCGCCGCCCTTCCCGCACCATGCGCACGCGTTAGTGTTATTGTACATAGAAATCATTGTAAAAATAATGTGTGCATGTACTAGTGTACACACGTAAGAAGTGAAACTTCTTTATGACCTTTTCAAAAAATAATTTACTATATGCAACTTTACAGAAATACGTCGAATCACGCGTGGTAGGGATAAGAAAAAGATGGCGCGTAACGGAAAAATTTCACGCGTAACGAAATAATGTTCACTAAATTTTTTTCCAACCCCGATAAAGAAGTTTCACTTCAAAAATGTAATGCATCCACAGGAAAGTTTTAGTATATAATTTATTATGTTTTATACAAAGCGGGCGAAGCCGCTTGCGGTAAGCTAGTAAAAAAGCTTGATAAAATTATCAATGCAAATGACTAACCAAACTAATAATTTTGCAGACCGTCAAACAACAAAATGAACGGCGAGCCTCGAACCCCGGTCCCGGCGCGGCAGGGCTTCCCGCCGCACCACCATCACGTTAGTACCACACCCCACCGTTATCAATACCACCCTTATCAGTACCGCCCGTATCGAAATAACTCTTATCAACATCGATATCAGACGAATCGTTCTTATCAATCGAATTATAGACCTTATGGAGGGAGGGGTAGAGGTAGATATTGGAATGAATATTAAAAAAAAGTGACTTAAAAGTGCATTTGAAAATAGTGTTTAAATGGACAAGATTTATTTCTGGGTAATTTTGTTGCTAATTTTTGTTAATTGAAAAGTATTGTAATTTTTTTATTTTCATAGTGACATAATGACATCTCATAGTGGCAATAATAATTGTGATTGCCATTTTGACGCGTACAAACGCGTATTGTACAAAATATTTGATGAAATAAATAATTTTCCTTGAATTTTAGTATTTAAGTTTGTTCCCAACCTGTTTAAACATCCCAAAAAAAAGTTAAAAGTAGCATTGTAAACAAACTTTATTTTAAATATTAAAATGGAATTTAACTATTAATAAAAGAAATCCTAGAAACTTGGCAACAGAAACATGCTAAAATATGAAAAATTAATGAAATGTATTCTACAGTAAAATAAAATAATATATTATAGTAAGTCAACATGTAAACAATTTTAATAGGTAATCAATGAAAACGGAAACTATATACTTGCATGTTAATAGACACTTTCTAAACAGAGCGGAGCGTCAGAGCCACCAAGTCGAGGCGGCCGTGGGCACGCACCACCAGATCCTCGGGAACCACGGGATCCTAGAGACCAAAGGGACCCCAGAGACCAAAGGGACCCTAGAGACCAAAGGGACCCTAGAGACCAACGGGATCCTAGAGACCAACGGGATCCCAGAGACCAACGGGATCCCAGAGACCAACGGGATCCGAGAGACCAACGGGATCCCAGAGACCAACGCGATCTCAGGGAACCTAGAGACCCACGGGAACAACGCGACATCAGGGAACAAAGGGACCCGCGGGACCAACGTGAAATCAGAGAACAAAGGGACCCCAGAGAACAAAGAGACCCGAGAGAACAAAGAGATCCGAGGGAACAACGGGATCCCAGAGAACAAAGGGAAATTAGGGAACCTAGAGAACCTAGGGAACCGAGAAGACAAGATGAATTACAGGTACATATTTAAAATTATGTATAATATTGACAAAAATAAAACATTATTGATCAATCTATTTGACAGTTAATTGATGTTTACCAGAATTAGTATTATAAATTACTAGCGATCCGCCCCGGCTTCGCCCGTGGTACATGTTTACGTTTTCTCTACATAAGATCCATCCTCATACTTCAAGAAATATAATAAAAAAAAAGAATTATCGAAATCTGTTCAGCCGTTCTCGACTTATGCGCTTACCAACACATTTTGCGATTCATTTTTATATAAATTATTACAAATCGTTATGATATTTCTCAAAATAAGTTGTTCATTTTCGGTCACATTATGTGTACCTTTAACTCTTCTAAAACAAGCAAGCTGTCATCAAGTTGCAATCATAAAATAATACTCTTACAGGAGCTGCGCAAGTTCGGTCAAGAGTTCAAGCTGGTGTCCGGCGCGGTGGGCGTGCCCGTGGGCGCGGCGAACGTGGCCGTGAACGTGGGCGTGGGCGTGCCCGTGGTCGTGGGCGTGGGCGCGGCGCCCACACAACCCGTGATACCGCCCGCGCAGGTGATGCAAGCAGCGCCGCATAATCCTCAACCACAAGTTAGTTACAATACTTAAAAAACCTTAGTATCACTCTAATACCGATAAACAGTAATGCAGTTGAAAAGCATCAAACAATATATTTAAAGCTTTGTCTATTACTTAGATAATATAAAATAATGTTACAGAAGCTGAGTGACTTGATAATTTTGCTTTTTAATTCGATTGTTCACCTTTTTTATTTTAGACAAACCGACTATTGTTTTTACTGAATGTGCTGATCTCTGTTTATATTTTTTTATTTATTTAATTCTTTATTGCACACACAAAAGTAAAAGAGACACATAAAGAACATATAAGAGGAAAGTATGTACAAACGGTGTTAGTTAAAAGAGCTACGTAATAGCATTTTGCACTGTGTAAATCTGGTATTACAGATTTAACGACATTTTAGAGAAGATACAATATAACTCCTACTATGACTACATATTAAGTACTCTTCAAAATTAAATTATTTTACTTGTCTATATTGCTAACATATTAAAATGTATATGCATCTACATTGCAGTCACAGCCATGTCCCGTGGCAGCGAGTCCACCAGAAGTGTCTGCTAATGTAGGCCCACCGTCAGAACCACACAAACGGCCAGCTAGAGCACCGGAACATCACAAGGTTAATATTATATATTATATTTATCTTTTTTATTTTTGTACACTTGTTATATGTAATGCTATTGGGCAAATAGATAACATTTGCACAGAATGACGCAATGTAGTATAAAATACACAAACTTTTAAAGTTTTTGATGATATTCTTTGAATAAAAAACATGATTATATTCATCTCTTTACCGATCTAAGTTCTTTTTATGTATTTAGGATTGCCAAATTTAAAAAAGTTTAAAATTTGTTATGTTTTGTTTGATGATTATGTGACTTGTTGTTTTTGTTGATATAATTAAAATTATTCATGACAACATTAGATTGTTAAAACCGTTATTATTTAAATTGCACCGTTTGAATGTGTTGACAAAACGTGGTTTGTAATACTTGCTTGCACATTTTATTTCATTTAACTGTGTTAACGATCTTACATAATTTTCTGTATTTCATGAAGTATCTTACCTATATATAATTTACCCCCAGCCACCCCCAGTACCAAAACCGGAAGAGCCCGAAGAGCGCAGCGCTCACAGCGGCTCCCCACGAGAAGCAGCATCCCCCAGCGTGGAGCGGGCCACGGCAACCCTCAAGAAGTCCACCCTCAACCCCAACGCGAAGGAGTTCAACCCGAGCGCGAAGCCCTTCACCCCCCGCAGTCCCACCACCCCGTCGCACAGCAGGTACACTGAATTCAATTTTAATATAAAGAAAATATTTTAAGAATACTGGTATCCTTACTGTACCATCACAGTATATATTTAATAATATTTTGCATGTACACAAAAGCTCCGACTTACACACAAGAGTAGGAGATAGACACGATTATGGCACAAGGAACAGGAATAGAATTGAAATGCCATTTTTCCGATTAGCTAAAGTTAAAAATTCATTTATGGGTCAAGGTATACGCTTTTACAATAGAATTCCTCACAATATTAAAGAGTTTAGTAGTTCTAAATTTAAAACTTATATAAAAAATGTATTAGTTCAGAGAGCGTACTACAATATTCAGGAATATATGGACGATAAAAACCCATGGAGGGTTGTCGCGTAAAAACCACAAGACAGTTCATTGGCATATTATGTAGTTAGATATAAGTTTCATATATTGTAATATTTACATGATTTTAAAAGAGCAACTATGGAGTTTCTTGCCGATTCTTCTCCATAGATCACTGCTTTCCGAATCGGTGGTAAATGTTAAAATAATTATGTAATGACGATTCGAAAGTGCTACTAAATAGTAGTCTAATTGAATAAATGAATGTTTGAGTTTGAGTTTGAGTTCAACTGACGAAAATTCCGCGAATTTTTATTAGGGAATTTAAATCGCAAGAATAAAATCCGCAGAACACAATGAAACACAATAAAATAAATTGTAATCTGATTATAATTATTATGTATAGACCTATCAAATAGAATAGTACCCATAATTAAATATATGAGAAGCGGTTACTTCAATTTTGGAGATTTATACACTAGTTCATTTCAATCTTTCAGTTTGGTTCGAATCAAAGAATTACTATTATAACATTAATTAATATAATCTCGGCTAGTGTTAAAACGTCTCTAATTTTCGTATTAAATTTGTAACAAGGATTAATAGGAAGTTATTCTTGAATAAAGTCATTTTTGGCGAAATCGAACCTTTGTAAATTATTTATATATGAATAAATATGTTCGAGTTTGAATTTTATTTTATTAGCTAGCATTTTATATTGCCTTTTTATTTTAGTATTGAACACTAGAAATATACAGCAAAATGGAATCTAACAAAACTTGCATTTCCCAGACCGCACACACCAAGCACGCCGATGGGCGTCGGTGGCGTGGGCGTGGGCGGCGTCGGCGTGGGCGTGGGACTCGGTGGCGTGGGCGTGGTCGGCGCTGGCGTGAGCTACGTGCCCGCACCGCCACCGGGACCGCATATGGTGAGTTAGTTATATAGTTTATTTGTATGTTCATTCAAATTTATAAAATAGTATTTTAGAGACATAAATTGTTTTTTTAACACGCTTCACCTGTGTATGTTTGTGAGTTTGTATGTTAACTCTATTTTTACAAAAGGACAGATTTCAAACTTTATTTAAATAATAGTAAAAAAAGCAAAAAAGTACCCTTCTTTTTAGTTTTGTCACTACATAGGATGTATATGGATAAAACTAAATCACTCAATCGATTTTAGAAATTTAATTTAAATATCCGTGCCTACATAAATAATTCAACATTTTAGTATTGTTCATGATGTCTGTATAAATGAATGAATACTCTTAATAACTGTGTACGAATAAATAAATAAATAAATAACTCGTCAATTGTTCCGCCAGCCCCACTTCCAGATGGCAGCAGTGCCGTACGCCATGATGGCGGCAGCAGCGGCAGCTTCACAGCAACCACCGGCTTATTTACCGCACCCACATCCCGTGAGTTACATTTTAATCTGTATATATTATAATAATTAAACCCGTTTTCCTTGGTCACGGCAGCACGCGTGATCGAGTGGACCGTTTTCGATAATTCTTTTTTTATAATATTCCTAAAGTCAAGTAGTACGTGACCATGGGCGAAGCCGGGGCGGACCGCTAGTATATTAATATGAATTAAAATGTGGGTGTGTGTCGAGCACACGTGTCAGAAGTGAAACTTATTTGGCAAGATTCAAAGATACCAAAATCGTCGCCTTACTTAATGATGTGACGGTATTGGCATGCATCTCAATGCACCTAAAGAAATTTCACTTAAAAAAAAATATTTTATTACTGTATAAATCAAGTTTTAAAAATGAGTAATGTGATGTTTGCATACTTACCGTCGTGTAAGATAACTCAAAGTTTAAAAAAAAATGTTCGTTTTGACAGCAAAATGTAGGTCAGATATTGTATTATTTTCGCCGAGTTCAAGCGAAGAGAACTGGCGTATGATATTTCTGCGTTCATCCGCAGTACTGAACGGTTTTTCAACTGAGTTTGTTTTTCTTTCAAAATACTAGATAAAATATAATATGAATTTGATATTTTTGGTATGATGGTATTCAAATGCTTTATAAATATAAATTTATAAAAATATAATATGACAGAATTTTCAAATGGGAAAAAATTGTTGAAAAAAAGTTCTACATGCGTCACACTACCTATGGACCTACGGAGATACAGCTGACGGTCGCAAGTGACAGTAAAAGTCCCTGATGCATTTTAAGTTTCTCTCTAGAGAAAATAATTGACCGAAAATGTACCTGGCTCCCGTACTAAACCGCAGCAATACTTCTATATAAAAAAATAAGGGGCACACGCATTATACATCTGTTTCACTGATCGATTTTCTTTAGGGACAAATAGGTGATCAGCCTTCTGTGCCAGACCGAGACATTTTTTTTTCTTCGTCTCCACCGAGAAACGAACCCAGCATTTTATTTATTGCACACAAATAGAAAATACAAATTTTACTTAATAGGAGGACCTAATAAGTCAAAAGGCGGTTTTATTGCTACAAGCAATTTCTTCCAAGCAACCCATTCGATCAGTGACATAGTTAAAAGTACTAGGGATGATTATGTACACAATAAAATAGAACAAAAAATAGATATCACATGAAAGTACCCCTCGGTTCGAAATGAAACTCGGTACAAAGGGCATTGAAACGACAAACACTAAAAATTGACTTATTACGTGTCTATATGCATAAAATTATCTCAAAATGATCTCTCCCAGGTAGATTATTATTATTAACAGTTTATTGGAAGAAAGTAGGTTCATTCATTACATAAAAACACACATACATTACATAAACTACTACCTAGTAACTAGATATATTACTTACATATATTTTTTTTATGTAAGTAATGTAATGAATACCTACTTTCTTCCTGTAATAATAATAATCTACCTGGGAGTGATTATTTGGAGATAATATTATGCATATAGACACGTAATAAGTCTATTTTTAGTGTTTTTCGTTGTACTCATAAGTGAATATTTACCTCCAAATATCTCGGTAATGTGACGCTTTAGGGTACTATGTTATGAGACATTTTTTGTTCGTCTATGTGTCCTCTATACATACATACCACTTTAATCGTGCGCCGATTTTGAAAAAAAATCAAAATGGCGGCGAGCCGCGGCGGGTCGATATGCCAGCGTCCATACAAAAAGTTTCAAACTCCTTTATTGAGATGATGAATGTGCAGCCGGGCAACGGGCACATGGAGATGGGTTGCGAGTGCCGGCAGTACGGCCCGCCCATACTGCTGCTGGCCGACAAGCGCGACCGACACGACGCGGTGAGCGTGTGGGGTGCCCTTTATAACTAAACAACAAATAAGAATGTGTGCGTGTACTAGTGTACACACGTAAGAAGTGAAACTACTTTACGGCATTATTTTTAAAAAATAATGTACTATATGCAACTTTACAGAAATTCGTCGAATCACGCGTGGTAGGGATAAGAAAAAGATGGCGTGTAACGGAAAAATGTCACGCGTAACGAAAAAATGTTACACTAAATTTTTTTCCAACCCCGATAAAGAAGTTTCACTTCAAAAAACTTTTTGAAATAACACCACTGTATAAGCATTTTTTTTTTTTGCGAATAAATTCATTTCATTTTTAATATTTTAGAGATCGAAATGTGAAATTACCTAATATTTTGGAAACTAACCTTATTTTGTTAGGGCATAGTATTTTGAGCTACACAATGTTATATGATAATATCTTTTGTCTGCGATCAAATTAACTACGATTAACTTTGATAAATTCCATTTTTTTTTTTTAAGTAAATTTTGTTGAAGTCAAAACAAAAGGCTCTGGTCTTGTTGTTTTATAGAACTTCTAGTAAATGATTCGGAAGTACTGTAAAATAATCGAGAACATATTTGGAATCTTTTATATATTGAAAATAATAACCAACCACCACCAAGAATTTAGAGACTGGCCCTTGTAATATTGAAAATGATTGAAGGCTTTTGCAATTTTTTCTACTAAAATGTTTGGAAGTCATTGGTCACCCCATTTCGTGTTATTTTTGCGTGTGTTACCGCCCTAAAACTTTTATTGAACTTCTAATCTAATAATCCATAAAATTGAAGTGTTTTTAATCAGTTTGCAGTGTGTGTTTTTTACTAATACGATTTTTCCAGAGGTTAATAAAACAATGAATAATATTAAATAATTTATTGTACTTTATAAAATTTCTTTTCACAAATACATTAAAATATCCTTAATTTCACTACATTTAATTTAGGAACTTCATAATTATATATCCACAGGATAATAACTACACATATAAACTACGTTAAAACCCCACTCATTTCATCCGGTTTCAAATTGACAAGCTTCTCACTAATTGTCCACAATTGCCTAGCTAAGTTTTCGTCTTCGGCCTTTGCACTAGGCCTCACCTCTTTGCAGTCTTCGAAATAAGCACCAGTTACCACATCACAGTCATCTGATACAGCCACATACACGGATGTTTGAGCACCCTCCGCTGGTGTTTTGAAAAAGAAATACAATAAGACACTTCGCAACTTCTCCAATATAGTGGAACTTCTATATAGCGACGTATTCACTTGCCCCGGATTCAAGCAATTGACCACTATGCTGGTATCCTTTAATCGCCTAGCCAGTTCTTTAGTAAAGAGGATATTGCATAACTTACTGTTGGCATACGACTGAATATAGCCAGTTGTTTCGTCATCTATCCCGTCGATTGTTCCAAACTTGTGCCAGGCTGATGAAACAACTACTATTCTACTAGGCGCTCCGGCTTTCAGCATGGGTATCAGAAGATTGGTCAATAAGAAGGGGCCAAAGTAATTTATCTGCATGTCTTTCAAAAGTCCATCGTTGGTACGTTCGCGCGTAGTGCATATAGCTCCCGCATTGTTTACCAAAACGTCCAGTTTCGCTTCTGTAGTGCTCAATTCGCGGCAAAACTGTCTCACCGATGATAGAGAGGTTAAATCCAAATGTATATAGCGGACTCTTTTGTTTTTGGTCAGTTTTGTTATGACTCTCACAGCACGTTCGCCCTTCTTGTCATTTCGACAAGCTATTATTACTTTGGCTCCTCGCTTAGCCAGTTCTAATGCTGTTTCGAACCCTATACCACCACTAGCGCCAGTCACCACCACCACTTTACCGCTCATCACGGTATCATCATAACATTTTCCAGATGTCAATTTATTGAACACTTTTATCCCGAGAACGGCTAACACGATCCACACAAGCCACATCTTTTTAGTAATGAAAACATTGGCAACCTTCAAGCCTCAATAATGTATTGATAAGATTGTGATAAAACTATATCCAGCTCTGATTAGGAATGTGATTTTTATATAATGGCTTTAATATTGTTATGTGATAACTCTGCTATCGTTACGCACATCCTCTTGGTTGTAAGGTCACGTCGTCACTGTATCTATTGCTAAACAAAAAAACGAAACATTTACATATATATGTTGTAACGCGACAGTGTGCTCGGGGTGCTAATTTAATAGTTATCTAATTTTGACGTGTGCCCAAATACATGCTATACATATATAAGTATAAATTAAGTCAAGGCTGTTCAATCTAGTTTTTTTACGTCTGTATTTGGTACTCGAGTTCTTATCGTTATAGTCACTACATAGTATAAAACAAAGTCGCTTTCTCTGTGCCTATGTCCCTTTGTATGCTTAAATCTTTAAAACTACGCAACAGATTTTAATGGGGTTTTTTTTTTCTAGATAGTGATTCAAGAGGAAAGTTTTAGTATACAATTTATTATTCTTCTATCTCTGTCGTATTGTGTACTCTAAAATCCATTTTTTTTTGACACTTAATGAAATATGTATCGAGGAGGCTTTATAAATTATGAAATAACTTACAATTTGATTCGATCTGCATAATTATAATTAACTATAAATCGAATTATCATGTCACTATCAGTAATTAATTCTGTAAAATAAACAAACTTATCGGTCAAGTGTCACTTATCACTTAATTAGCGCATGGCTATATCCGTGTATTTTTTTATTAATTCAAATTTATTAAGTGCTTAATCTTTTTTGAAAAAAAAAGTGACTTACAAATAATTATGAGATAGAAGAGAGAATATAAGATAAGAAGATTAAAAAAAAAACATTTTCGTGTCATCCAACAATTATGTTTGAATAAATTCCTACTGATTAATAAGGTTTTGAGTTTTTTTAACTAAATGAGTGCATCAAAATATCATTGTCATAGATTTGTTTTGTTTTTTGTCTGGCAAATAATAACAGGTGAAGTTCTTTTGTGTGACATAACAACTAAAGGAGTGATTTCTGAGAAACCTAAAACAACCAAAAAGATGTTATCTATAAAGATATAGATAATATATGGTCATAAAAAATATAAAAAGTAATATGATGTAAATAAATTTGCAGATATACGGCGCAGCCATGGGTGGCGGCGCCGCAGTAGCGGGCGGGGCTGGACAACATGCGCCCATACCTACACAGCCACAGAGAAACTTTAGAAAAGGTACGAATATATTGTCTTTATGAATTTTTGTTAATTTTTAAATATTAATTCTGGCAGAACAGATCTTATGCATATGCTAATTTTGCATTAACACCCATCAACAAATGGATATTTTGTATTGTATAAAATATGTAAAAATCTATGAATATTTTTGTGATATGGTAAATGGAAGAATTAAAGCTCATTTTGAGGTCTTTAATTTCATTAAAATGTTAATTTTTTCTCTGGCGGGTCACGAGTAACTGAATTGGTCAGGCATCCGCCCCGGTTTGGCGCGAAAGGATGCGGGTTGGAGTCCCGCCTCGTGATCGAATTTTTTCTATTCTTTATAAATTTAATCATATTTAATCAGAGTTTTCAGCATTTCACTTGACAACGATATTTCAATGCTAACAATATTGTAACGATGGAGAGAGACCTTTTTTTGAAAGCTGTAAAACTAAAATATGAAATACTATCAAATTTTCAGTTTCTTCTCCGTTTGTGATGTGTATATAATGTGTTGTAGGCATGCAAGTAGCGACAGCGACGGGGCAACCGTTGCTAGCGCCGGCGCCGATGCAGCAGTTCGTGCCGTACCCGCACCCGCACCCGCACCCCGCGCCGCCGCAACCCGCGCTGCAGTACCCGCACATGGTATACAGATAACATATAAGTATATGGTGTGATTATAGGTTTAGGGGGCCTTAGTAGGTGAACACGGCAAAATGGACTGTTTTTGAACGTATGTGTGATGGGATTACTGTTTCCAAAACACGATTGGAAAAATTTTGCTCGATAAAAAAAATCCTGGAGTTACCTCTAAAATATCATATAAATGCTCATTACAATCGTATTTTACGATAATAATTCGTATAAAATCACAAATACTAATAGGTACCTTCTCGATTTCGTGACTGTTTTAGATTTAGAAAATACTTAATATTTTCATTCACTTTTTGATAAAAATGTGAATGGCGCTTACGATTTTTAGTTTCGAGCACGTTGATTCCATACTAAACGCGGACCCCAAAAAAATTTCGGCAACATTCTTGCCGTCATAAACGTCAAATATTTTTCGACTATTGGTTTTATGTTTTCAACAGGTTTTCCGTATTTTTATTTTTGTTTGTTCTCTCAGACGTTTCGACTAAGTGAAATTTAATTAAGTTATGACAATGAAGGCGGTTTAGCTGTTTTGTTGAAAATAAAATATATTTATTATTACCAATAATAAACACACGTGTGTTCTTGCTGCAGGTCCTATACCCCGCAGATCCTAGCTTGTGTGTGTATTATGTAGTCTATAGTTACTAACGAGACGTGTTCTCATCGCAGGTGCGCATGTACCACGGCGGTGGCGTGGGCGTGGGCGGCGGCGTGGGCGTGGGCGGCGGCGGCGCGGGCGAGGGCTACGCGCCGGCCGCCAGCCCCGCGGCCGCGTCGCCCGCGCTGTACCCGCCGCCCTCGCCCGCGCACACGCCGCACCCGCACCCGCACGCGCACGCGCACCACCCGCCGCACCACCACTACCAGCAGCCGCCCTTCCAGGTAACACCGACACGCACACTAGTGACACTCACACTAAACTAGCTGCTAAGTGTCTACCGCCACCAGCAACAGCCGCCGTTCCAGGTAACACGCACACTAGTGGCACTGACATTAAACTAAGTGTCTACCACTAGCAGCAGCCGTGATTTTAGGTAGTGTTAACCAGGGCTCGGAAACCGGTTTAAATTCTTAACCGGTTTCGGTCATTGACCCCAAACCGAAATTGATTTAGGTTAAAGGTTGCACTTTACCGGTTTTTACCGGTTTATGCGAAATACCGGTTTTTCATTAATATTGGTTTTGGTGGTGAAAATTAACCGGTTAAAACCAAGTTACATAAGGATCCTCGGCCCCCGCTACCCTCGCTCGACGGGCCTGGACGTTGCGAAGTCATTTAGTTACAAAATTCTTAATCGCACTCAAGTTCGCAATTTTAGTTTATATTTTAAACTAGCTTCCGCCCGCGACTCCGTCCGCGCGGATGTCGGTCTTCGCGTGGATGGTTTATTTCTCGATTTTGAGTAGGTACCTCTGACAATAAAATCTTATAAATATCTATTGGACCCAATTCCCAAATACGGCTAGGCCTATAATAATACGCAACGTGACGTGACGATAAAACTGAAAAATTAAGATTAATTTTTTTCTACGTATTTTTCCAGGATAAAAAGTATCCTATTTTACGCCCAGGATAATAAGGTATAATTATACCAAGTTTCATCGAAATCGAACCGCTAGTTTTCACGTGATGCCTTCACATACAGACAGACAAACAGACAAAAATTTTTTTAATCACATATTTGGGTTTGGTATTGATCCAGTAACACCCCCTGCTATTTATTTTTTCAATATTTTCAATGTACAGAATTGACCCTTCTACAGATTTATTATATGTATAGATTTGAATTTAATAACTAGATTTCCGCCCGCGGCTTCGCCCGCGTTTGCAAAGGAAAACCCGCATAGTTCCCGTTCCCGTGGGATTTCCGGGATAAAAACTATCCTATGTGTTAATCCAAGTTACCCTCTATATGTGTGCTAAACATCCATACATCTATACTTACAAACTATATTTTAGAATAGAATATATTAGATACTAGCTTCCGCCCGCGACTCCGTCCGCGCGGAAAAATTAAGATTTATTTTTTTCTACGTATTTTTCCGGGATAAAAAGTATCCTATTTTATGCCCAGGATAATAAGGTATAATTATACCAAGTTTCATCGAAATCGAACCGTTAGTTTTCACGTGATGCCTGAACATACAGACAGACAAAAATTTTTTTAATCACATATTTGGGTTTGGTATCGATCCAGTAACACCCCCTGGTATTTATTTTTTCAATATTTTCAATGTACAGAATTGACCCTTCTAGAGATTTATTATATGTATAGATATTAGATTCACTATATCTTGTGGCAAGCGTTAAAAAATGAGGCAAAAATAATAAAGGAATTAACCGGTTAATTTGGGTGTCAAAACCGTTTGTGCAGAAGTAACCGGTAACCTTAATCATTTGGGTTACTTATAAACAGTTCACTTGTTTAACCGGTAAATGAAGGAACGATATATTTACCGGTATATAATCTAAATTAACCGCTCTTTTCAAACCGGTTCCGAGCCCTGGTGTTAACTAGTGACACTACACAACAATCAGCAGCCGCCGTTCCAAGTAACACTAACACGAATGACACTGCTGACACTAACTGGGAGAAACAGTCACTTCTAACAGTACTAGCAGCCGCCGTTCCAGGTAACACTAACACTGCTGACACTAAATTTAACACTTTACACTAGCTACTAACAATCATCATTACTACTACTAGTATTGGCCGTTCCAGTTAACACCATCGAGAGCACAACACGATACTATACACTAAATACTCACAAGCAGACACTGTTCCAGGTAACAACACTAATGACACTAACACTAATACCATTTCCTAGCTACAAACAGTCACCAACACTATCAGCACCCGTTGCAAATAACACCATCGACACTAATACTTACATCCGCTGCACGCGCAGAACCACCAGAACGTAGGTACCAAGAGTATGTGAACATCCATCCTCAAATATCTGTCAGTTGTGTAAATTTTGTACCGAAATTTTATGATTTTTCACTCGTAAGTTCCGCATAAAATTGATATTTATTATTTATTCAATAATTTGACTTGGCAAGAATATCATAAAGATTGAAAAAATCTTTAATTGCTATCACCAATTTTTATGCCATCATTATTCAAAGCTACTTTTGTAAGAAGATTTTTTACATTGTGAGAAAAATGTGATTAAATAAACAATAATTTCCCCCTGAACAGGTGCTGTGCCCACTGATGGGGCCGGGTGGGGGCGCGCACCACCACCACCACCACCACGTGGCGTACCTCAACCACGCGCCGCCCACCGCCTCGCCGCCGCACCACCCACATCACCCGCAACATGTACAGGTCAGCTATACATAGTAATACTATTTTTGAAAGAAAATAAATTTATTGCAAAAAACACAGCCAACAACATAACAAAATTTATCTTAAACCAATTAACCCCGAGTGGCCCGATCTGACCACAACAAAATAGATTTTCTATTGTGTCTGTGATTCCGGGGGCTGAGTTATTACGATTAGCAAACGGATACAGCCTCAGCAAAATGCTGCACAAAAACAGCGCTGATTTTCAGGCTGCACCGGCTGTTGAGGTCCGTCTTAATATTAAAAAAAAATTAAGTGTACTTAAAATAAATACATAATGAAGTATATTAATATTAATAATAAATAAATATGTTAAATAGATGCATATATAATTTATGTGAATAAAATAATAATACTTGAATTAAACATTGAAATACGATGAAAATATTATTTGCAGCGGAATAATGCAAAGACAAAATCTAAGATAATTGTTATACGTGTATTAAATTTGCTATTGTAATGTAATATTGTTGTTACAATATCAATTGTAATCTGTTTGCTGCTTTAGATGTTTCGCTCCAGTAATATTTGAAATATATTTGGTATTTTTGCAGAAATATAACAAATAGATATTCCATTATTACATTATATGATTCAGAGCCGATTTTTCAATACTTGGTTAAAACTTACCCGTCCAATAAAGTATAACACGATAGTATTAAAATGTCACCTGTACACTGTCAAATACGGGCAATTAGAATACATTTTTGAAATGGTAGTTTAATACGTTATTCCACGAATAAGTTTTAACCAAGGATTGAAAAATCAGCCCTTACTTTCAAACTAAACTGCATTAGCAAACATGCACATAATATGTGTAACTGGTATTCAATTGCGTGTCCTTCAATACTAAATTTGCCGCTATCCGTGTTCCAGCAAGTGCTGCTCCCGCCGCAGCAGCCGTCCGGCGGGTCGAGCACGCCGGGCGTGCACTCGTCTCACCCGTAGGGCGCGGTCCGGGCCCGCGGGCGCCGCGCCCCACTCCGCGCCCCCGCGCCCGCGCCCGCGCCCCGCGCCCCCGCGCCCCGCCGCATGCCGCCCCGCCGCGCCTGCCTGCTCGCCTGGCCCTGAACGTGATGTGTGTGAACTCGACTGGACCATAGATATGGGAGTGCACCATAGTGGAAACTAGACTGGACTGTAGATACATGAGCGTGCACTATACAACTGTGTTTTGAAGTGAACTTGAACTTGACTACACTATAGATATGGTTGTGTACTAAAGTGGAAACTAGACACGGCACGTGCTGAAATGAAAGATGTGAACTCGACTGAAGGCGCTTGCACTCTACTATAGCATGACTGCAGTGGCAACTAGATTCAACTGGACTTTGGATATGACTGTGCTACATAATACTGTGTCTGGCAGTGGGAATAAGCGCTATGAACACGCTCTACATGAAATGCTAAAATGATTCCAACTGAAGTCGCTCTATACGGATCGCGTGTATGAATCCAGCAACCAATATCACTTTATACAGGGTGCATCCTGCTCAGTGATAAAGTCTCAAGCAAAAGTGGATATGCCTACGTAGTGATAAAATTACACGCAAAAGCATTTGCGTTCTCCCGCTCAGTGATAGTTTCTAGAGAAAGTCGGTGCGCCTAAACAGTGATAAAGTTCACGTAAAATTGTGTGCTCCTGTTCAGTGATAGTTCTACTTATAACGAGGCGCCTTCATAGTGAAGCAGGTGCGCCTGCGTAATGACAGTCTCACGCAATAAGTGTTCGTCATATAAGTGTCGGGGTTATGTGCGAGCTAGACTACAGCGCGGCCGTATGGGCCTTGTGCGTTTGTCCCAAGCCCCATGGGGGGCTCCGCTAGGGGCCGAGCGAGCCCCCGCAGCACTGTGCTGCGTCACGTTGGGGCTTCGCCGTGATACTATGGTAACCATAGCAACGCAGTGATTCGCGTATCGGCTAGGGATACACACATTGGTTTAAGTGATTGGTTAATTAGTGACGTTCAATTTGTGAGTTGATTTGGTATACATTGTGTTGAATACTACAAAATATTTCCTGATTATAGTAGGGAACTAAAATGAGATAATACTTGATGATTTAGATGTCAGGCAAAGAAACATTCTAATGAATTTTTTACATTATCATTACAATTATATAGTGAAAACTATATAATGTATGATAATAACATAACTTTTAAAATGATATTTACTTCAAATACAAGAACAATGGGATAATTAATTATTTATCTCGTAATCACAAATGCTTTCATCACACTATTATAAAAATGCACTGGAAAAACATTAAAATCAATTTCCTCTTATTTTTCTATGATTTATTTATTTACTATCAAAATATACAAGTTTATACGGTTAAAAATGAATTTTTAACTTATTAAATGTATATTTTGTTTATATTTATTAAAAGAATCATTTTTAACAATTGGCAACACTTTATCAAACAGGCACACAAATTGAATGCTACAAATCGTTAGCTTATCGTAGGAGGAGGCTAATCGAATAATTTTATATCACAAAGTATAGCTGGGTGGTACAAATGTATATACATTCTGTGGAAGAATGTTTAAAAACGACTGCCACGTCGTGATTTGTATTATAGGTAGATAATTCTTCGGATGGTAGAATTTGGTAGACTTTGCGCTCACAGTTTTTATATTTTAAGCATATGAAACTATTTACATGTAGGCAGCTTGTGTCGTACCTTGGAACATGTCAATTTAAATAATATTACAGTGTGTAGTTAATGTATTTGTCTATAAACACCCTTGCTAGAAGATTTTAAAAGATTAAGGTTACATGTCGAGTGGCAGCTTCGAATATGTAATATATAAATAATATAATATGTATACATTTTCTACCATTTTTTTGGTTTCTCTCACCGAATTCTACCAAAAGCTACCACCCACATGTTTAACGCGCGGCGCCGCGTTATATATTTATTATTTAGTGTTAACCCGCGAATTCCAATTTGAGTCAATTGTATTACCCTTCGGAGTTTCATGTCGCTTTGTTTGGGGGAATGTTAGCTTATGTGTACGGACGGACAAAAAATTACTACTAACTTTAAATGCCAAGATTTCGTCGAGAGATTGTTCTTTCTATATATCCAAGTTATCGTTACACACATATTTATTGATACTTATTTATTTTAAGATATATTTTCTGTTTTATTGTTTTTTAAAATCAGTCTTGCGAACATTGGTAATTTAAAAATTAGGTGATTTTTTGTCTGACCGTACATTGCTGTTTACATCCGATGTATATATCAGATGTTTAAAATAAGCCTATATTATATAACATAGATGTATTATATATAAATATATTTACGATTACTGCCTTAATGAGTTGTGCTGGAGTGTATGTACGTGTATCACAGTGAATAATATAACGGTTTTTTTCATCTGAATTAATTTGGATTAAAAAAACTATATATTAAGGGATTTAGATGTGACAATAAACGAAATTTAATATGTAGTGTGTACTGCGCTCGAACAAGTGAAATATATGTAAGGGCGTTATAATTAATGATGCTGTTGTGATAAGAACGGGTGATGTGTTTACTAGCTCCCGCCCGTGACGTTGCGTGATTACGGGGACCAGGCTGTGGTCTATTTTTGTGCGCGTTTTTATCGAAATCGACGCAATTGTTGTTGCGTGATGAAGTTGTAAATGTTAGGTAAGAAGTTTATGATGAAATGTGATTATAAATAATAAAAACAACGAAATTGAGATGTCCTATTGTAATTTACTATGTTCCAGAAGTCTTTTTATCACATTAGATATGAATTATCAGGAAAATTATAAAACTTATTTATATTTTTAGTGATTTTAAAACTCATATTTCAGTCAATTTTAAATAATTAGATACCAATTGCACTACTTAATTCTTTAATTTTAAAGTAGTATTCAACGTAACGTCGATTTTACTAAAAATCTATTCAATTTAATTCTCCCAGTTATCCATTCTTATCGCAACAGTCGTAAACATAATATTATAATATAAAGTGTTTTCACAACCCGTTACTTTCCTATAGGTATATATTTATAATTCGTACGTCGGACCGTTTCCAGTCGAGCCGTTACGTAGATGCAGGGTCACATGGCGAGTGTGGTTGGTAGAGCGTAATGATGAACCGGATTTATCGATTGAGATGAAAAAATCGGTAAAAAGTTTTTGTTTTTTTTTTGTAATGTGTTAAAAATCGGTAAACATTTTTGGGTGGAAAAATGATTTGTGATGCGGAGTAAAAACGTTTTAGAGTAGTTTTAAGCGGGAAAAATCACGAATAGAGATCGAAAATAATGTACTTGAAAAAAGTTGGTCAAAAAAGTATAAACATAAAAAACAATTTCGATAATTCAAAAATATATAAATAAATAAAAACAACATTTTTTTCTATTCTTTATAAATTTATACAAATAAAAACAAGTTTATAATGAGGTTTAAATGAAGTACGGAGGTAAAATCGGTTTATGAATACGCGTCGAAAGTGTAAGTCTGTCTGTTGTATGAAGGGGGGCATAGTCCATGACCTCCGCGCGGTGCTCCCTGGGTAGCGCCAATTGTGGACTCAATTCACATCTATGCGCGCTATTTTATGCTTCGGTTTGTAATTAACGCAATATTTGTGTTGGCTAAAACGTGTACACGTGTAAAATCGTTAAATCCATACTAATATTATAAATGCGAAAGTAACTCTGTCTGTCTGTCTGTTACTCAATCACGCCTAAACTACTGAACCAATTTGCATGAAATTTGGTATAGAGATATTTTGATACCCGAGAAAGGACATAGGCTACCTTTTATTGCGAAAAATGTACCACGGGCAAAGCCGGGGCGGACTAGTAAATAATTAATTGCAAGCGAAATTTGTATGGGGAATCAAAGCTTCCCCATACGTCCGCTAGGGGCGCTGTTCGATTTCCCATACTAATTCGGCTGTGACGCAAACGCGATAGTAACGTTTCGTACTCGATGAAAACTCGCACTAGGCACACTGGGAAGTCATAAAATTAATTTGGGCATGTTTCAATCGTGTAATGAAATCAACATTTTAAATATCACTTTTTTTTTACAATCTTTTTTGAGTGTTTTCAGTTAACATGAAGATGTTCTTGTGATGTGAGACTCCAATAATATTAAAATTATTCTATTGATCACTTTTTTATTGTTTTACGTGATGTGAGATTCCTTTTTTTATAAAATAACTTAAAACTTGGCCGAGTACATGAATTTGAAAAGACAAATATTATATTGGTTAATTTTTATTGGTGTGCGTACATGTTTTAGATTAATACATCATCACGCTGAATTTATGTAGCATTAAACTCGAACGGTGCTAGGTTAAATTGATTTTCCAAACACAATAGTCTTCAGTCTAAACTAAGTCTCAACAGAGCTGTCTAGCTATGTGTTATAAATTTACACGTAGATAGGATTGGAATTGATCAGTCCACGTTCCAATAGGTAAACATCGATCCATTTATCTTTCACTATAGCGAAGTAATATATAAAACCCATGAATACGCGCGTTTGTTTACTGTATAAAAAATCTCCTAAGTCCTCTAAGTTAGGTGTAAATATGTATATAGGGATACGAGTAGCGGTAAATTCGAGAGACCTTTCCTCAACGGCTTATTCGCGTATAATTTGTGATGTATAAAAATGAACATTCAAAAAAAATCCCAAAAAAAGATGTCGGGAAGGGCCTAAACAGCCGCCAGCACGTTCGCGAAGAGTCGCCAACGCGCTGCGGCCGGTGTTGTTTAATTTTTTCAGTTTTTTTTTTATTTTGTCAAACTTTTTGTTTTTCTTTTAAGAATTTTATTGAAGCGTGCGTGCGTCCACCGCGTGTTTGTTGTGTGTGAGATATTCTACGTGTAGTGTTGTCTGTTACGCGATTGTATGGATTATATTTTATCGATGTCGATGAGAGCGGTCCGCGAGTGCGGGGCGGTTGTTGTGTCTGACCGTTGTGTAGACGAATGCGGTTGTGTACGAGTGATTGATTATCGAGAAATATACTCAAGACGAAGCATTTTGCGCTTGTCGCCGGGTCTCTTATATGTAGGGGGGGAGGGGGGGCGAAGGCAACGACTTCGGTGCCTTCTGGCTAACATTTGAGTTTGCTCACTTCACCTGTCTAACGTCAATTGAAACGGAACTGAATGTATGTACCGTGATTATATTGTGTATGTGCGGATTGTATTCGTGACACTATGATAGGTTGTTACGGGAATTTCTACTGTATTTTTGTTAATAATAAAAAATAATAGCCTATTCGAAACTATGTGTACGAGCAAAAACGAAATGTATCTTGTGAATTAATCGATAAGGAGACAATGTAACTTAGAAGAAATATAAAAATGTAATGTATGATTTAAAGTGAAACGAAATCAGGTGAAGTGGTTATGTTAAGGTCTTGCATACTATAGCCGAGTCGATGATAATGTTAGACGAATCCAATTATTTACATTAAGCTACTGTTTTGAAGAATCGAATGGATAATATTTATCCCCTAATGTAAAATGTATATGCAAGGATATGTGCATAGATTGTAAACATTGCGATTAAATAGAAACATTTAGTAGCAAGCTTGCTTCCAAATAATTATCTATCTTGATCAAAACTGGAGATATAAAAATATATTTATTATTCTGTATATTTTCGAACATCAGTAGCGAGAGAGTTTGCTATTTTATTGTGACATTTATTCGCAGAACTGAATGCAAACGAAGCATTCCCAATAAAGTTTTGATATACTATATAAAACGCTCGATGGTAATGCTGCAGTGACACGGCCCGACATTTACTGTCCTACCACAAAAAACTTTAGACAGGGTTTAACTTTAAGCGCGGGTTCTCTTTAATCTGGTTTTGTCGTATCACATAGACAACTATTAAAGTGACAGATCCCGGGTTTAAAGTTAAACTGCGTTTAAATTGTTTTGTGGTACGACCATTATTTTCGCAAATTGATTTCGTAATGATTTTTGAACGGTCATGACGACCCGATGCCAAACGCGCGCTATGTCACTGCGCCATTACATGAATAAATTATTTAATTTTGAACGAAAAATAACTTGTGCCTTGAAATGTCAACGTTGTTAGTCATTTCATTTGAAACGTAAACACCACTGCACATGTGCGCAATGAAGCGATCCACGGATTGCGAATTGTACAGCTTTTTTTATTTTTGTACCTGATATGGCACTATATTTTGCGAGCGTAGGTAACGGGCTGCGGCCAGCGGCCCAGTTCGTGTCGTTTCACGCGATTTTCTTTAATTAAACTGAAAATACGCGTCAGACGCCGAACTGTATTAGTTAATGCCTTACAACTTGTCGCCCCGCGGGGCAGAGGTGTTACCAACTGTCCATGTCCTCGACGAAGAACCTTCTCGAAGCGAACAAGAATGAATATTATTTAAATTTGTTTTGTCAGATCTGAAGAGTAGGAACGAGCAGGTTCTACGGCCGGGGTTTCAAAGACTGAATGTCGGGTGTGCGAGGTTTTATATGAAGCGATGGGAAATGTAACGTATGCTTAGACACGGCTTGAGTGTTCGCTTGTTTTGTAAGGGAGCTCCCGTGTCGCCGGCGGACACGTGTTGTTGGCCGACGCGTACAGCTGCGTCGGATATTTTTCAATAAAAAACGTAAAAAAATGTGTTTTGAACACAACAATATGGTGTTTTTATTTGACCCTTAATGTTTTTAGACTTCTACAATTAAGATATCAAAGTTAGATAGGCACATTATAAGAGTCATTTTTAGATAATTTCTGACAATCAAAATTTCATGTAAATGGGAAAAAGTAGGAAACAAATTACGAAAACAAAAAAGAGTTATAAGTATGGATAATTTATTTCATAATAATTCATTTATGTAATACACTACATCAACTACGAAACCAAACAGTATTTGTTACACAGGTGCAACACAATCCTTACTTAAACGAAAAATTAATTAATTATCACTTAAAAACTATAATATCTAATTATAAAAAATGTAAATACCTAAAAATACACACATCACTATATTATGAGACTATTAAAAAATTAAGCTATCATGCACATTATCTAATAAATTTAACCTATACATTGAATACTGAAATTGACCACTTACACTTCTGCACATTTCAATCAAACAAAAAAAATAAAACAATCCCACACAAAACAATCCAAACTAAAATAACTAACTACTATAAAATATTAGGCAATAATACCAATATGAATAAAACATTTTTTCGTAGAGCAAAATAAATATGCCAAACTTACAATAATTCACCAAAATATAGCCGGACTTCTCAGTAAACAAGAACAAATTGAGATGGCTTTATCTAACTTACATAATGATTTAGGTGATATTGACATAATTTGCTTCACAGAAACCTTCCTGAAACATGGATCAGAACCAAATGTGAGAATAAGTAATTATAGACTAGTTTCATACTTCTCTCGGCCAAACCAACGCCGTGGTGGATCTTGCATTTTAATTAAAAATAACCTCAAATACAATCTCATCGATAACCTCATTCCCCCCACACTTCTTCAATTTGAATACTGTGCCGTTGAAATAATTAAATTTAACCTCATAATAATTTGTATATATAGAACACCTACACCAGACGTATCTACATTTTTATACAACTTTGAACATTTATTAAGTAAAATTTGTAAAAAAAACAAT
The DNA here is from genome assembly GCF_905220415.1 of Colias croceus. Classification (NCBI taxonomy): domain Eukaryota; kingdom Metazoa; phylum Arthropoda; class Insecta; order Lepidoptera; family Pieridae; genus Colias; species Colias croceus. Next base: position 8,401,085 of record NC_059555.1, read on the forward strand.
AAAAAAGTTATTATCTGCGGTGATTGGAATATAGATACACTGAAAAATACAAAAAAAGCTAATGATCTTCAATCTATTCTCAGTAACAACAATCTAAATAACCATATACAAGTACCTACACGTAAAAACGCCTCTCTTGACCTTATAGTAAGCAACATACCAGGGGCCCAATCGGGTCTACACTATTTAACACTTTCAGATCACGAGACAGCACAGTCACTTTCAATAAATCTAGAAATTAACAAACAAATAAAAGACAACCCCACTTTTTATTATAAAAACATACGAGATCATAGTAAGGAAAATATTGCAAAATTCATAGATAGTATCTCAAATTTATCGTTTTCTGAAGTATATAACTATCATACAACCAATGAAGCGTTTAACAATTTCCATGACACGATTACATTATTTTATGATCTTTGTTTTCCCATACTTAAAATAAAACATACATGCAAACACATAAAAAACCAAAAATTAACTAAAGGTATTAAAAAATGTTGTATAAAAAAAAGGATTCTATATTTAAAATATCACCAATGTAAACATAATAAAAAACATAACAAATATATTTACGATAGATATAATTATATACTCAAAAAATGTATTAACAAAGCACAACAAATAAATAATCAACGATATATTCTTAATGCTAAAAATAAAAGTAAAGCTGCGTGGAATATTATTAATGGACATACGAATAACAATATATTTAAGACCGAAATTGATAAGATTCACGTTGATGGCAAAATGTATGCCAAACCAAACGAAATATGCGATCTATTTAACAACTACTTTACGTCATTATCATCACAATCAAAAATTACAAACAAAACCAATGATAACTCTTACCCTAATCTCCCCCAAAATTCTAAAAGCATCTTTCTGTCACCGGTAAACGAAGAAGACATTTATAAAATATTAATGACGCTAAAAAACACTAACTCCGTTGGTTATGATAACATAGACACTAAAGTTTTAAAATTATCTGCAATTTACCTAATTACCCCTCTAACATACATAATTAATCTATCGCTGACTGAAGGAATATTTCCCAATAAATTAAAATTCTCAATTGTAAAGCCACTCTACAAAAAAGGATTAAAAACAGAAATGAGCAACTACCGACCAATTACTCTAATTCCCATATTATCAAAAGTCTTTGAGAAAGTTATGTTTCAGAAAATTGAGAATTTCTTTACATCTTGCAATATCCTTAAAAAAGAACAATTCGGATTTAAAAAAGATAGCTCCACCACCGTAGCATGCTTTTCATTAATAAAACAAATTACAGAATGCCTTAATAATAAAAAACTCATTAGTTGTGTATTCCTGGACATGACAAAAGCTTTTGATTTTGTCTGTCACAAAACACTGCTGTCTAAGTTGTCGTGCTATGGAATAAGAGGTAACGCCTATAATTGGATTAAAAGCTATCTAGAAAATAGACTACAGTGCGTGGAAATCACTAAAACCATTAAATCCCACCAAAAATCATACAGGTCTACATATACATGCAACAATTATGGTACACCACAAGGCAGCATATTAGCCCCCCTCTTATTTTTGGTATACATTAACGACCTACCAGACGCAATAAACGTAGACAGTATACTTTTCGCAGACGACACTACGCTTATAATAAAAAGTAAAAATAAGGAAGACTTAAAAAGGGATACAATTAAAGCTCTAGACGACGCTATACAATGGTTAAAACTAAATAATCTCCAAATTAATATGACTAAAACAAATATAATTAATTTCCAATCATACAATACAAACTTACAACTTGACATAAAATACAAAAATAATCAACTGACTACTGTTAATGAATGTGTATTTTTGGGTATAACACTAGACAAATTCTGTAACTGGAAACCACACATTGCAAAAATTATAAATAAATTAGATCGTTTTGTGTATGTGTTAAGAAAATTAAAACAGACAATTAATTTAGATGTCGCCATGATCGCTTATCACGCATACGTATCATCGGTACTTAGATACGGTTTAATAATATGGGGTAACTCTGTAGCAATACAATCAATATTTAAAATACAAAAAAAATGTATTAGAGCAATGTGTGGAGTCCATTTTATGGATAGCTGTAAGCCACTATTTAAAAAATTGAAAATCTTGCCTTTGCCATGTCTGTACATTTTGGAAATATGTTTATTCGTTAAAAGAAATATTAGCTTCTTTGATAAATATGAAAAAACAAATACCACACGACATAGAGAAAGATTGCGCTTACCGAAAATCCGCCTTGCGCTATATAGAAACAATGCGTATTGCATGGCAATCACTATTTTCAATCACTTACCAATAAAAATTAGGGAACTGACATCGAATATTTTTAAAAATAAAGTATATAGACTGCTACAAGCCAAAAATTATTATAGTGTTAAGGAATACTTGAACGATAATGACATTAATGCATGAGTTACCTATAATTTAATTTAATTGTAATTTTGTATGTATTTTGTAATTTATTATCTTTTTTTTTAGTTGATTGAATGTATTAATGTGTACCTATATTATTGATAATTTTATTTGTACCTTCAAAAATTTTTGCACGCCATTTACAATGGCAGTATATGTGATATAAATATTGTATATTAACACCTTTGTATAACCATATACGTGCAAATAAACAAATTTGATTTGATTTGATTTGATTTGATTTAAATAACAGTAGATTATTCTTATAATTTAATGTTTTATTAACAATTGCCATGCAAGTGACCATAACTGCAGTAAATAATACAATAATAACTTGGATAAGACAAGACTAGAAGCCGGGTATGTACTACTAATTATTAATTTTATATAAAGTAGACTTTCTGAAAATTGCTTAATATATTTTTTATTTATTTATTTAGCACTTATTATTCCATGACATTTCAACCCAATTTACAACGAAGTTACACTTAGAAGATATTAATAATATAATTCGGATAAATGTCCTGGGCCCCTTTCGGGTATAGGCCTCCTCCAACTGTCCCTGTTTAATATACAGGGTGTCCCAAAAAGTAGGTGAAAAATTAAAAAAAAACGTCATAACTCCGAAAATACGAAAAATCACATAACATACATGGGGGTGATTCGGATAGCCCTCTAGGTCCTCTACCTCCCAGCTTCCGTTCATCACTACTTTTTGGGACACCCTGTATAATGACACATAAATAAAGTCTTGCTATGTCCATGTGTTTAGAAGACAGACTGCACTAGTAGTAATGATACAAAAGAGATGGGGGTAGAATAAATAAATTAATAAATCTCAAGGAAAGAATACAATTCCTTATGATTATAAATAATGAAAATACAATATTAATGATATTTGTCTTAAAGGTGATCCTAACCACAAATAGTTACACAGAATGAAGATAAAAAACGCATAAACGGAATGTTAAACATCTTTTTCATCACCAATCATCTTGATTTAGATCCAAGTTCACATTAATCAGTTCATATTTTTGAAGTTATACTTCTTTTGGCGCGATGGAGAAAAATGATGAGAGTGAATTTTTACGATGCGCGCGCACACCGACACCTAAATTTAACAGCATGAAGTTAGTTCTAGGTGGTATGAAAATTTATAACTACATATGTTCAAGTTGTATATTCTAGTATTTTTTTCCATACGCCAAAGAACTTACTCTTTTTTTTTCCAAATTGGACTTTAAACATAATACAATAAGGACCAAATTACACATTCCGTATATGCCGTGTATGCGTCCTAGCCACGCCTTGCATAGCAAACTTAATTTCTTCCATAAACGACGTCGAATTATGCACCGTAGTCCCTCCCAATACAACTCTGACACCCGGATACGCTTGGTTTATCTGTTGAACGCATAAAGCCTCTTCATATGTGGCTCCACCTACAATGAATACGATAATTTCTTGTGGCCGTCTACTCGTGGATAGGTCTTCTCCCCCCACTAAGGGGTAGAGATTCTCTCGAAGCTTCCCTTTGATTAGGTCTTCTAAAGTGTCCTTTAGGAGCGGCGTGTGCTGGGTGTAAATGTTTTCTACCCCACTGAGGCCCTGGAAGAAAAATGGATATGTAAGTTTTGGTATGGCTGTGTAATCAGTTGATAGAAAGTTTTTATTTTCATTGCATGTTTTAATTTTTGGTTTCTCTTTTTATTATATTTTTAGATAATAAAAATGTCACTGTTTATTGCTCTTTGAGTTCAGATTGTGTATAAGTAATGTTTTTTAAAGCGCTAGTAAAATTTTAATTTATTTATTTTTGTAAATAGAAGGAATAAATTGGAGCAACTATGAAAATCAGAAAAATAACCAGAGATATTAATTTATAATAGTAATGAACAATGCAATTAAGATTGAAGACGCTACGACCTATTTCTCCTACAAATTAGCCATTTACAAAACCATTTCTAGGGTACCTATTGGTTAAAATTTACCTTAAAAAGCCGCTTAGTGATCTTAGTAGCGTCCTGCAAGCCAAACAGATCACTTTGCCTTGCATGTGCCCCGCCATACTCCAAGCCGAGTACTGGTATAGTCACATCCCCACTTGTGCTGCGCGTGCGCAACATTTCCAACAGACTCGCAAGCGCATTGCTCGCGTGTTTCTCGTATCGCAGCGCGTAGATCGAGACCAGCTTGATGAGGTCCGAGTCGGATATCTTGTCGTTCGTGAATAGGGCTTTTATGCGCTGAAAGAAAAGGTGTGGTGAGAATGGTGAATAAAATATAACTAAAGATATATTACTTGGTCTTGTATCTATTGTTCAATTAATAATAAATTATTTAAATGTTATTTGTGTAAGAATTCATGTGCATTTTAATGCTTAACACTTTGTCTAAAAATTGTAAAAAACTTGTCACAGAATAAATATTTTAGTTTTTCTTTTTTTATTACGGAACAAAATCTAGAAACTTGTTATCAAAAAAATTTGATTATTTTGAGATTTGTCCCATAATTGAATTATTATAACATATCATAATTAACCAAGTACCTCTTATAAATTAAAAAAAAATCACCACCAATACCAGCGCGTTTAAAATTGGTTTATTATATTAAAAATATTGAATGTTTTTTATTCATTTTGCAAAACAAAAACATCAGTTCAGTCACATTAGTCTTAAGCAAATAGCAATTAAATACCTGCAGATGCTTCTGATGATCAGCCTGGCAGACGAGCTCCTGCTCCAGCTCGGAGACCAGCAGCAGCTCGCGCTTCGCCACACAACTCGACAGCTCCCCCACCACCGTCACGTGTTTGGTCACTGTGCCGCACATTTTCTGATCCAAACATCTTAATATATATAAATCTCGTGTCACAATGTCCTCAATGGACTCCTAAACCACTTAACCGATTATAATAAAATTCGCACACCATGTGCAGTTAGATCCAACTTGAGAGATAGAATAGTTTAAATCTCAAATCGTTTTAGAGAATGCGGGCGAAGCCGCGGGCGGTAAGCTAGTATTTAATAAATAGTGGCAGGTAAATAAATAAATAAGAAAAAAAGGGTGCGTGTACTAGTGTACACACGTAAGAAATTCTTTATGACCTTATTTTTCGAAAAATAATTTACTATATGCAACTTTACAGAAATACGTCGAATCACGCGTGATAGGGATAAGAAAAAGATGGCGCGTAACGGAAAAATGTTACACAAAATTTTTTTCCAACCCCGATAAAGATGTTTCACTTCAATAAATAAATATTTCAGGACAATTTTCACACACGGCATGATTTGCTAAGCTTTCTCTTGTGTTATGAAAACCAGATGGCTGATAAACATACATATAATATATTGTCGAAATAATAGCTTAAAATTGAATGAAGAATGGTTTTTATGGTGTGTGAAATAATAAAACGGAGTTGACAGTTTTTTAAAAGAATATAAACTCTAAAGGGATACTGTAAGAAATAAATAGTTTTATGAAAAATGGAATTTAAAGCGTAAGTATGCATGCATGAAGGTAAAGTAACAAATACACAGATTATTATTAATTTTTTTTAATATGTACTTACTGAAAATACGATATATTTTTTTTTTGTAAATTGTAGGAAAGAATTACTTTCTTCATCATTTTTATTTATTTTTTTATAAATTCGTAACTAACCTTGAAAAGCGGATAAGTTTCCACAAAGTTCTTCATGTCAGCGATACTCTCGACCTTTTGATGGCTCTTGGCCTTCTTCTGGAACTCATCCATCAACGACTTGATGGTTTGACCGATCTCGCCGAAGTTGGCGTAGCGATTCTGTTAGAATATTTAAATATTCAAGTTTTTGTTCACAAATTTACAAAAAACGAAAAAATAATAACTTATATACTTAATCTTATGAATAATATTAAAATTTTGAATGAATATTTTTAAAATAAAATGAATTTAAATGAAATACTCATCCTCAAAAGTTATAGTGGATGGTCCATGCAAATAACATCAAAAATGCAGAAATTAATTTAACCATTTTTTCTTCAGTGCAATCAACAATTGGCATAATATTATGTTTTAAGAATATGCTAAAGAAGGAATAATATTATTTTGGTATACGACCAATTTAAAGAGCTCTAAAAAGAATATCTGAAAAACTGCTGCTTCCATAGGTCAACTGAAAACTACATAAGTATGCGAAGTAAATCTCACTTTTGTATAAAAGTCATCTTGCTCCGGCGCCAGTACAATCTCCTTCAGCTCTTTGGGCACCTCAGCATGTGCCAGCGATACTCGATGGTTGTGGATGCCGATTAGTTCATGCACCATCGCTTGGTATGTCCACTGCGGAGATATTGTAGTACTTAAACACAAATGTAAGCTTAAACTTTAAGCTTACATCTGCCCCTTACCCCACTAGGGGACATGGGACTTCACTTTTACAATACTTTAAGCCTTAGATTAACGTAAAAGTGAAGTCCCATGTCCCCTAGTGGGGTAAGGTGCAGATGCATTATACATCAGTTTCACCGAACGATTTTCTTTAGGGACAAGTAGGTGATCAGCCTTCTGTGTCCTACCAGACCAAGACATTTTTTTTTCTTAGGCTCCACCGGGAATCGAACCCAGGACCACTCGGTGCTACGCTCACGCGTCAACCACTGTACTAAGGAGGCGGTACAGTGGTAGTAAAGTAATGTAAGTACTTATAAAAGTTGCTAATGCTTTACTGAACAGCTGTTTTACTTGTGCAACACTTGTTATGTTCAATGCTCAAACTGATATAATTATGTATATCTCATTCACTGATCTAATTAATTCTTAAAATGCATAAATTAACACTTTAGTTTTAAATTTCAATAATTTCAAGCCATAGATATTTTCTAATTTGATTTTACACAAGCACTAGGTATATATTTTGAAATTATACTTTTAACGGATATAAACGCGATTTATTTGTCATATTATTTATCGCAATATTTGAACACTTAACAGTGAGCTAAGTCTTAAATTTATAGGCCAATCTTCTATCCATACCTGATGCAACAATGGCGTAACAGGGTCATCCCGTCGATCCAATATCAACAATTGAGGGTTAGGAACATCCCCATTGAACGGTATATTATTATCCATGAGCACTGACTCCCTCCTCATCAGCTCCTTGACTCTATCAGCGAGGCGGGAACAGGGCTCCGAACCAGCCTGGTACCGGATTATGGGTCGCTTCTTCAGTGAAAGGAGTAAAGCAAGGAGGCCTTGCGAACATCGCTGTAAGTGCTGTTGGTTCCAAGATCGACCTATAAATAATAAACAAAATATTTGTAAAGTGTAAGAATTTGATAATACATGAAATAATACCCTACTAGTGAATATGCCTGTTTACATGTGAATTCCAATTGGAATCCCAAATTTTAATAACTATAAAAAAAAATGACGGCCAACTTTGTTCTTGTCGAAAAAAGAGTAAATAAATGTTAATTTATTTACTCGACAATCGTCGTTCATTTCGTCAATTTTAATTGGACTATTTCAGGAACTAAAGATTATTATAGACTGAACGAAAATTTAAGAAAAGTTTTGTAAGATTTTTCCTTCCTTATTTGTTTACCTTTGATAACATTCTTTTGTTTTTGACAATTGAAATAAAAAAAATATTATCAATGTAGTAAAATAAAAAATTGGATTGCTTTAATTTTTTCTCAGCAAAAAAATACATTATAAAAAATAATGCACTTTTGTGTCACTGGAAGCAGTGCACTGGTTAAATCAACTGCTCAATTAAAAGCCTAGCCTCTCAATTTATTGTTTAACCTCTCAATTTATTGTTTAACTAGCAGTCTGCCCCGGCTTCGCCCGTGGTACATATTTCGCAATAAAATAGCCGATGTTCTTTCTCAGGGTCTAAAGATTGTCTGTGCCAAATTTCATCAAAATCAGTCCAGTAGTTTATGCGTGAAAACCATACATACAAAATTACAAACCTTTCCTCTTTATAATATTAGTATAGATAGTATAAATTGAACTATACACAACCATCAATATAAACAAATGTAAACATTTCTAATCCATACCATGCAAACAGCCCACAATGTTAAACGAGAACAGATGTCGATCCACAGCCAGATAATCAGCAAACACTTCCTGCACCTCTCTCACAGCTTCCTGCTCATCACACTCGGCTAGAGTCTTTACGTCCGCTTTTGATATTACGTTGCTGAAATCTGTAAAAAGATTACATGAAGAAAATTAATAGACTTTAGTATACATATCTATAACTACAGAAGTGACTGATGAAATTTGCAATGTTCTCAATATTTAGTAAATATATGACAGTGATAAATGGTAAAACTGATGATTCAGAAGTGTTCTATTAATTTAATTGTATAAGTAAATGCTTGATTTTGAAAAAAATCATAGACAATGTTTTATAAATAATCTGTTTCCCAATTTATAAGGTATAACAGCATACAAATAACAAAAAAAGAATTAATTGCCCTTCATACATAAACATTAAAATATAACAATCTAAAAAATCAAACTATTTTCACTCACAAATAAAGTATACTCCATATTTAGGACACCTCAGTTCTCGTGATAACAGGGCTATATTTTCTGAGGTAGGTCGCAGGAATACTATGCATTTCATATGCTTCATATTATCCCATTTTGTTTGACTGTCAATCCTCTCAAATAGATAGACTTCTTTTTGAAGGATCTCTGACTGACTGAATACCATACTTACTATACTAGTCTGCAAAACACAAAATAAGGTACATTAGAAAGTGGATATAATGAACACAACAGCAACAGCTGTTCATATAATAACTGGGAGTATCTGTATATTTTGATAATCATTTTGGATATTTTTCATGGTTATACTTTGATTTAAATGTCATAAAGCATGAATATTTTATCCATTTCAGTTCCAGTTTTATAGGCAACACACTGTTATAGTAATTATATTTATTATGATACAGGCAAAGGAAATGAGCCAAATAATTATATAAAGCTGCTGCCCACTTCTATAAAGTGTAAAGTTTGAATTTTATTGAAGTGATATAAGTTGTCAATTGAAAGAATAATTATTTATAACTCACAGTCTCTTTATCCATTAAAATCACTTTCATTCCAGGCCCACTTTCCTCAGTCATTTTTGTAATATACATTTTTACCGCCTGGATCACGTTCATGATGACTGCTTTGTATGGCTTTAAATAATTAAAATTAATTTATTTTTCCCTCGTTTATTTATAATGTATTTGTTTTTGTGAAATAAAATTGAATGGCTTCAAATTTCAATAAATATTGATGTTTTTCTTCACAACATTTGACTTTGACAAAATGACACTTCATTGGTATAAACTTGACAGATCAGTCCGAAAACCATCTGACAAGCTAAAAGTGTATGGTCAACAATAATTGTTTACTAAACGTGTCGACTGTCGTAGATATAATAGGAATGCGTGCAATATTGTATAATATATCGACCGAGACTTTAGATTTTATTTATATAACGTTGAAATAATATTTACATTGTATTACACAACTTGTATACTAACAATATTAAACTTTAGCTATGTACATAACATCTTTAACATAATATAATGTGCATTTATATGCACATTAGTTAAAATATTATACTGTGCATATAAATGCACAGTATCATATCCTTATGGATCTTTAAAAATTGTGCATATGTACAAATACAAATACACATATTATGTGTGCAAATAAAAGATGCAGAACATCTTAGAATACGGAGAAAAAATAAATTTATATGTATAAAAGAAGCAGCTGAAAAAATGTTACAAATTATACTAATTTTCTCACAAAATGAAAATATATGCAATTTGTATTTTATGTTATAATGACATAATAATTTCCAGAAAAGATATAAAATGCGAATGCAACACATGGAACAAGGAAAACGTTTCCACACATTTCTTTGTTCCATGAATGTCGCGACTTTTTTGCCGCACATGACGTGTTATCAGTAATCGCTTTTGCTGACATTTGTGACAGTGAAGTTACATCACTAGTTATCTTGCAAAGGTCGGCCGGGTCGTGCTGATTACTCTAAAATCGTATACCTACCCGAAGTTATTAAGTAATTCCATTCATAATATACGCACAATAATGTTCTCACGCGTACTAAAACCCGTAGCCTCCGTGGCCGTACAAAATGGAGCCAAGAGCTTCTCCACATCACCTCAGGTAAAAAGTGCTATTTGATCTGAAGGCCAATTAGTTTCAGTAATGAGGATTTAAATTCCTTGCAAAAAAAAATATTGTTTCGGTTTTGTTATAACTCAATATCTGAGGGTAAGTCGAAAGTTTTTAATCATGTTTTATAATAAAAAATGTATTTCAGAGCAACTACAAAGTTGTCGTGGCTGGTGCCGCCGGTGGTATCGGCCAGCCCTTGGCCCTGCTGCTGAAACAGAACCCCTTGGTGAGCCACTTGGCTTGCTATGACATCGCGCCGGTGACCCCTGGCGTAGCAGCCGACCTTTCGCACATGGACACCCCAGCCAAGGTCACGGGCCACAAGGGACCTGAAGAACTCGGCGCCGCTATTGAATGTAAGCATCCAATTAGATTTTTAATTTAATTTAGGTTATGTTGCTGTTACATAATAGTCATAACCTATATATAGTTAATAGTGAAGGCCATGTTATGTCAATGTCAGTTTTCATGGAAACTTTTATAGATGCTGAAATTGGAAACAACATGAATGTGTTTTATGTTATTATCAAACCAACAACAACTAATGGGCTCTTTTATAATATTTTTTATTAGATTTATATAAAGCAGTATCAATATTGTCCCAATTGGTAGATCATATAATAAATAAGAATTATTATAGTCTTAAGGAAAGCTTTAAAAATGTATTTGTTAAATAATGATCAACATCATAACTACTGAATTGATTCTTTTGAACTACTACTACAAGTATATGGGCATACACTTAGAAGTCTGAAGTAAAGTAATCACATGACCTGTACTTGCAAGAGTGTCTATTTACAAATGTCTTTTGTCTTAAAAAATTTTATATTTCTAGATTGCATTATATAAAGAAGCTATGACCAGCAAAATCTTGATTACATGGAGTTAGTATTGATATTTTTTTTATTTTTTTTAGAGGCTTTGTAGAGCATAGAGCAGATTTTTTATTTTTTTTTACATACAACAGATTCAAAAGAGCTATGTATATCTAAAATGATTATTGTTTTTATAGTTTGTACTCCCTATACCGAGTAATTATGCATTGAAAAGTGATTTTCCCATACATAATTTCCTCTCTTAATGTAATGGTACATACCTACAAAACTTTAGGATAATATGTATATGTATTCCTCCTGTAAAGTCATATATGTAATGTATTTATAATGTTATTATAACATCTTATTAATATCAATTAACTAGCGGTTTCCCGTGGTTTCACACTCATTGCTCAGCTCCTGTTGGTCTTAGTGTGATGATATATAGCCTATATCCTTCCTCGATAAATGGGCTATCCAACACCGAAATAATTTTTCAAATCACATGAGTAGTTCCTGAGATTAGCCCGTTCAAATAAACAAACTCTTCAGCTTTATAATATTCGTATAGATTGTTGTTGTGAAGGAAGTAAGTGATACAAATTCTTATGAAAAAATTTCTAATATTGAATGAGGCATCTTCTATGACATAATGGTAAACGTCTATTCTGTGATAAGATAATGTTTATTGATAATAATATCAGACCATAAAAGATGTGATAATATAACTTATAGAAATAGGTTAACAATTATTTATATTCTCAATATATTACCCTATTTATTGCATTATAATTCTTAACGAGCTATTAATAAGATTTAAAATATCTAAACATGTAAAAAATTACAATCAATTTTTAATCAAGGTCATAAATTGTTTGATTATTTGTTTTTGATTAGACTTGAGGCCTATTTAAACAAGTAGTTACAATAATATTAATGACAGTATTTAATGAATAATCATTTTCCCGAAAAATAAAAGTAAATTAACAGTAATATACATACAGAGATTCTCTTTTAACATATTTTACATACCTATAATATAGTTCGAATATTTAAAACTCTACACCACACTGTTTGAGGTGATTGAAACATTAATTATTACTCTAAAAGACATTCTGATTCAATTTTACTTGATTAAATTCTAATTTTATTGATAGGTACATTATTAAATAACATTCAACCCTAGAATTCAATAAACCCTACACACATAGCATTAATACCTATTGCATCAACTAACCAAAACACTATTCAAACAAGTCTTAAAATATCCAGAAAACACGATTAAACCAATACTCTAATGTAAATACAATCTTGCAGCTGCCGATGTAGTGGTGATCCCAGCCGGAGTCCCCCGCAAGCCGGGCATGACCCGCGACGACTTGTTCAACACCAACGCCTCCATCGTCAGGGACCTTGCTGCATGTGTGGCTGCGAAGGCACCCAAAGCAATGCTAGCTATCATCACCAACCCTGTTAACTCGATGGTGCCCATCGCGTCTGAGGTTTTGAAGAAGGTAGGTGATATTATATACGGATCAACTTTCCTTCTTTATTTGGTTATCTTTGATAACATTGATAGCCCTGGTTTTAGACAAGGGCAAAACACGAATTTGTCATAAAAACTTTTAAGTATAGACTTAGACATCAAATGAAAATAAATGATGCGAAACTGGGTTCATAAGATGTGATTATAAATATGTAATTACTATGACTATCTATTAAATCGTTTGTTTACAAACCTTTATCTTGCTCATTTACGTACCGATTTTGTAATTATATATTTATTTTAATTTCTCTTTGTGTAAGTAATTGATACGATAATAATATTTGTATTGAATCAGTTGACAGAATTTATATAGCGCCACTAATGCTCAAAAAAATCTTTCATCATCATCTTTATTCTCATTAATTATATTTATTGCTAAAGCTATTTTTTCCACTAATTCAAATACTTTTTTTGTCCATCCCCAGGCGGGTGTGTACGACCCGAAACGCGTGTTCGGCGTCACAACCCTGGACGTTGTCCGTGCCGCCGCTTTCATCGGCGAGATCAACGGTGTAGACCCTCGCTCGGTGACCATCCCCGTGATCGGAGGGCACTCGGGTGTGACCATCATTCCCCTGCTCAGCCAGAGTCAGCCCCCTGTCAAGCTCACCGACCAAGCCAAGATTGATGCGCTGACCAAGAGGATACAGGAGGCCGGTACTGAGGTGAGTGTAGTGATGTGGGGTGGTGTAGGGTTATGCGAATTGACGAGGGCTGACGCCAAGTGAGGCTAAATGATGCAGTTTGAAAGAAACTTATTTCATTTTTAGGGTACTGGAGTTAGGTTATGTCGAAAGGATTATTGCCTACATCATGCAATACCGACAATTTAATTTGTTTTTAGGGTCGAAATTAATTGACTAATTTTGATTTGTTTCGTTATTTTTTTTTTTTATTATACCTGCAAAAATATTATGGTCATATTCATATTAAAATTTTGAACAACTATTTTATTAATATTGAAATTGTCAAAATTGTCCTGAAATATTTATTTATATTATTTATTAATATGTGTGTATGTTTGTCTGCAGGTAGTGAAGGCGAAGGCCGGTGGTGGTTCGGCCACACTCTCCATGGCGTACGCCGGCGCCAGGCTCACCAACTCACTGCTTAGGGGACTTAAGGTATGTATTTCATTTATTTTTATATTTTTTTCATTATCATTTCATATCATCTTGGTCTTATTGCCCCCAAAATGTTGTTACACAATGTAAAAAAAAGAATTTATACTTTATCACGTGAGAATGTGGTGAACTAACAATACCTAGTGTGCATAGATGACTTCTCTTTCTTATAGTTTTAAAAGTGGCAATATTTCTATAATTATGGAATATATAAGAAATATGTATGTGTGTGTATTTATTAAATTTATGAAGCATGTTTAAAATTGAAAACATTTTAAACCCATTCTATTTAAATAAGGGAGAAAAACTACAAATAAAAATTCATATAAATCAATCCAAGCATTCTTTAGATGTGAACAGTGTACAAAATATTTATTTTATAAGTATAGATTAACTCAAATAAAACAACCAAGATATTAATAAAATATATTTATTACGATTCAGATTGTATATACATTTACAATTCATATAATTAATTTATTTGCAATCAATATCAAAAAACTAATTTACATATATCCAAAATCACTAATAATTTTCTCTCTCCAGGGTGAAGCCAACGTAGTAGAATGCGCGTACGTCAAGTCTGACCTCACAGAAGCTGCCTACTTCGCGAACCCGGTGTTGCTCGGCAAAAATGGTCTAGAAAAGAACCTCGGCTACGGAAAACTCAACGCGTACGAACAACAACTGCTCAAGGATGCCCTCCCTGAACTCCTCAAGAACATCAAAACCGGAGAAGACTTCGCCAAGAAGTAGATATTATAAAAAAAATAAGATCAGACCTCATTGTCGTGATAAAAAACATACTTTTTCAATAAACTATGTAGTTTGTCCAAGGTCTAATCAAATAGCTCTAATTCAAGTGTAGATGATGTACTCAATGTATGATTTGTATAAAGCCGATCGAAATTTTTATCCCCATTTTTGTATGTGCATTTTGTTAAATCATATTCAGTTATTTATTTGATGTCCTCGCTCGGCACAAAGTGACGGGTGGGGAGTCGTCTGTATATAGGCTGCTTGGTTCTGTGTGATGTGTCAATAAACACTTTTTTATTATAGAATGTTTTGTTTTATTTCCACTTAAGAGGCCTACACCACCGAAACTAGCGCCACCGAACATTTTATTTTTTTACTCCTAAAGTGGCCACTTTTGGCGGTAATCAAAAGTTCTCCTAATTTACCGAATGCAAAATAATGAAAAGTAATACCAAAAATACTACAAGTAATATACTAGCAAAGTACCGAGCTAGATTTTTTAAATTTGATCTGGTTAAGGAGTAAAAAAATAAAATGTTGGGGGGGCGCTAGTTTCGGTGGTGTAGTCGCCTTAAACACCTTTTATATATTTTTTCGCACTTTAATACCATTTTGATTATCATCAGATGAACTCATCAAAAACATACATCCAAAAATATGATACAATTTCATTAGGAAAATAATTTATAAGATTGGATACATATCTCTTTTCAAAACTAAATAGAGAAATAGAGTGAAATAGTGACTAAAGTTTTACTTGTTTTACCAAATCCATAATTTCTCATAAAATATTTTAGTGGAGTATATTCTCACAGGTGACAAAAGTTACAGGGGAAATACGTTTATAATTTACTAGCTTCCGCCACCGACTTTCTACGTGCATCCCCTTTTTTCCTCGTTCCCGCAAGAATTTCGGGAAATCCTTTCTTAGCGGATGCCTACGTCGTTTTAAAAAAATCATATCTCAATCCGTATAGCTTACATATTATGGACAAACAAGGTACTTATACAATCTGTTGGATAATTAATGTAACTGATGCACTGGTTTTTATTCCACCACGAAACTCGTTTATGAAAAGAAAATAATAAATATTCATGCTCGATGCTCACTGCAAATTATGTACTCAGCGAAGCAACAATGTCGCACATTCTTCGATATATTCTCAAATGTGATTGATTTTCATAGAACTCTATATAAATCTCGATCATTAATAACACTAAATATGCTGAGAACACAGTTACGCCAGTCCAAGTGCGATTTTTAGGATTACTGTAGCTTATTCGAGGACTGCTTTCCATTTTTTATATGTAACTGATGTAATAATTAATTAGTGTTTGTTCTTGGATGCATGCCATTATATTTACAGCGTGTCATGTGATGCCAATGATCACGTTTTGTTGCATATTTTACTTAAATTTTGAATTTGTAAACTAAATTTATAACGAAGGAATAATTTCAGAGATATGACTTAAGTTTTTATATATTTCTACAACTAGCGTATTCCTTGGGATTTATGAGAGCATGAATACAGTAAAAATTACAAAAAAAAGTTATTTCATCAATATGACCTAGATACGACTAAATAATAATCTATCTATTTAGATACTATCTCGATTAAGTATAGTATTATCACATGACATTACTTTATGAATTGGTCAAAAAACAAGTAGGTACATAATTGAAATTGGTTAGCACGTGTAGCAGAGCAAGTATATCACAGAGTACATTATTTTTACGGGTGAAGTATATAATATACCCTGATATTATCAGTAAATAATCTATAGGTATAGGTATCGACTGTACACCAATGCGAAATATACTGGCAGCGCTGGGAAAGACCCAGCGGGGGGACAGTGCCCTTGATCTACCAAGATCGCAAAGATAGAGGTGCCATCTTTTACTTGTAACTAGAAATACTTCCTGTCTTGCTAAATGACTAATATCACAATAGATGTCGCTGTCCTAGAAAATGAATGAAACAATCCTGGTGTTGCAGATCTAAAGAACTGCTTCAATAATGGGAATAAATAACCTGTCATGTGAATTTAAATAACGATAATAAATATTTAAATAACGATTTTAAGTGTATCAATTAACTAATTACTTTTATTTTTAGTTTAATAAGTGACTGTTACTATAATTTTTTGGATCACAGCCGTTAATTCATTCTAACGCATTAACAGAATTGGGGAATTCATTTTATTAGAGCATGGCAGCACCAGTGTTTTACGTTGATAACTTGATAGATCACACAAAATGGCTGCCTGCCGTGTCTTGTGGTCTTGCGTGTACGCATTTTGATTGCTATTCGGTGTGTATTTCTTGGATTAAGTGCTTTTATCATACGTGACGCTGAGTTGAGCTTGCTCCTCGCTCCTGGTGTTAAAGTGCTGTTCCGGAATACAGTTTCTTGTGTCGCATTGACGATTCGGCTTAAAGCAGTTATAGTGGTAGTTTTTGCGAGAAAGGACGCTACAATTTACGTTATTTGGTGCGAAAAGGGACGCTATTTATGTTGTATTTGTTGCGAAAAGGACGCTAAATAAATCTGTGTTGTGTTTTCTGCTGTTACCAGCCTCATTACGATGCCTCATCTTTGTTCTTTTGGATGCAAGTATACACCCGGTAAGTACCTTTGTATTGCCTTTCATACCATATCTTTGACTTTCAAAAAGTGGTGAGTATACAAGTAGGCATTATCATAGGCGTGGTAGTAAAATGTCAGTTTGGTAGTCCTACAGGCCCCATTAATGGAACTAGGTACTTACCTATTTTAAATGACTCTTGTGATGTTCCTTACTCTCCTTAATAAGTTCAATCAAACCTACCATTGGGAATATCATCCCCTCTATTGTAACTTTCTGGGCATTAATAACCTTGGCTGGTTCAAATGAATGTCAAACGCGCCAAAAAAAAAATCAAATCTATAGTAAAGTCAGTTAAAAGTTACTGGTGAGCTCTAATGTGACAGCCATTTGTTACTAACAGTCAGACAAATTGCAATGACCAAACATCCCCTAAACACCAAATTTACTCAACCATTAGTATGACCGCGAGAGCACATGAGCATGCGCTTCAGATTAAATATCTTAATATTTGAAAAATACTTACTGCTTTTAATAGTAAAAATTATCATTTTAAAAATAATTTAGTATATTGTATATATATATATATATATATAGGGGAGAATAAACTAACATACTAGATATGTAATAGATTACGAGTTTAAGAAAGTGTACCAAGTTACCATGGATGTCTCACTCGATCTAAAATGCATATATAGTGCTCTACTACTGTGAACCAAAACTTATATGCTTTAGAAAATAAGTTGTGTCTTAAGGCTCTGGGATCTTGGACCATTGAGTTAGTATCTATCTACTCATGCTTTCGGTAGGAGATCCTTAAAATCAGATGATCTAACAAGATATTTTATATTTTACTGTTTACAAATAGGATAGCGGAAACTACATTCCACCTTATGTTGTTCTTAATTAATTTTGGTAATTAACATTTTTCAGGAGTTGTTATGCATCACTTTCCAAACCCAGACAAATTTCCTGAACGTTTCAGAATTTGGGTAAATCTTGTTGGAGGGAAACTGGAAACATCTTCAGATTATCAATTTTATAAAAGGAAGATGATATGTGATATTCATTTCATCAATGATCACAGAAACCGCAACAAACGCTTAAATGCATTGGCTGTACCAACTCTGCATTTGCACGGTGAGTTTATAAATATGAGATTCCATTTAAAATTAAAGTAAAAACTTGCCACATGTAAACCACAATAATAATAGTAGGTATTGTTTGATATTTTGTTTTTATTTTTATAATGAAATAAAAGGAGATATTTTATGATAATTTACCAAGAAAAAATAATTTGGTTCTGAAATTTTGCTCCTATTAAAGGTTTTATTTCTGCCAATGTCAAGTAATGTTATAGCTGGCAATGAGCATTTCAAACGAAATCAAGGAAAATGTTTTTCTGTCTGTTAACTTTTCACACCTAAACCACAGAGACAAATTTTTAATTGTTATTTCAGGATCATCTTATACTATGCAGAATATCCCTAGCACCACCAGAGTCGCCACTGAGAATCAATCCTGCTCTTCTCTTCCTACTACAGGTATTAATTTTAAAATACAAATATCTAAAAAATAAAATATAAAAAAAACCATCCGTACATTTGTCTAATTTCAGTTGTATCAATTGTATTTCATTTCATTGTATTATGAAATGAAATGAAATGAAATGAATGTATTATAATTTCATTTGTTATTTCAGGACCATCTGATACTCCGCCGAATATCCCTAGCACTGTCGCCACTGGGAATCAACCCTGCTCTTCTATTCCTGTTACTACAGGTATGAATTTGTAAAGCTTTTATAGCTCCTAGTCCCTAATATTTAATTCTAGCTTTTCATACAAATGTGTTTTCCCGCTAACTCCCGTTCATGAGGGAATTTTGCTATATCCTCTTGTAACTAAGCTTTAAGTTTACTAAGTTACCTGTATGCCAAATTTCAAGAGTCTAACGGTTTGGTAATGATGAGGTTTAGATTTTCCATACAAAAAGTTTTTCCCGCTAATTCCCATTCCCTGGGATTTCTTTCTTAGTACATCCCTTCCAAATTTCAAGTGCCTACGTTTAGAAGTTTGGGCTGTGCGTTGATACCCAATGAGTCACTTTATTCTTATATATTCTTATATCAGCATCTATCTAAATATATAATTTTATTTTACTTAATAAAATAAAATAATATATTTAGATAGATGCTGATTGTACCTATAAAAGCTTAAAGTGGGAAACTTGCGGAGAAGCTGGTCCGCCCCGTCTTCGTACGGGTTGTCGACATATCCTATGTTAACACGCTGATAATGTAGGTTTCTAGAATCACATGTGGAAGAATTTTTTAAATCAGTCTTTATATTATAGTTTTTGAGTTTATTCAATACAAAAATCCAAAAATACAAATCTTTTGTCTTTTAAATATTAGTATAGATATTAATTCGAATGTTATTTTATATATTTTTCAGATAAAAGCTACGCTGGTGTTATCGCATCGGCAATAACAAGGGAGCACAATTACTGCGTGAACTCAAATCGAAAGATATTTAAAGGTATATTGTTTTTCTCATAATTGTCTGCATCAATTTATCTACCCACCCATAGCTCCCAATGTGCTATAATTGCTGTTTACGAACTACAAACATATGCGTACAATGTTGTCTCATCGAGGGTAGGCAGGGATTAACGCTTGACACACTACAATCCTGTATACAAAAATTTTAATTCAAAAACATTTATTCGAGTCATGTATTTTTCTGCTATCTATGTAACATGTAATTTATCACTTTTCAGATGTTCAAAAACGAAAATCCATGTACCGTGTGCCAGCAGAAACAAATCGACTCGAAATTAGTCACCTGCGGTCTGAAATATGTCGATTGCGTAAAAAAGGAGCTTCATTTAAGCTACGTTTAGAAACGGCGCAAAAGTTTTCTGAAGATGTCTCTTTCCAAAGAGTTATAAAACGATTGCAAAGACCCGCTCAGATATTTCTTCACATGCAGCTGCAGTCAAAAAAGAAACCGAAAGGTAGACGCTTCACAATTGATGACAAAATATTGTCATTATCTCTTTACAAAAAGAGTCCAAAGGCATACAAACATTTGTGTAGCTATTTTTGTTTGCCGTCAATAAAGGCTATGAAACGTTTACTAGGCCAAATTAAATTGACCACTGGTATCAATCCCATAATCTTTGAAAAGATAAAAAAAACCATGGCAGAAAAAGACGCACCCGATCGTCTATGCAGCCTCATCTTTGATGAAGTGTCTCTGACACCAAATATATCTTATAGTGCACAGAAAGATGAGATGCAAGGTTTTGCAAATAATAAAAAGGAACGATTCGCTAATCATGCGCTTGTGTTTATGGTGAAGGGTGTGAAACGCAATTTTAAACAACCCGTGGCTTATTATTTTACTAATGCGTTAGACAAAATTGGTCTAAAAAAATTAATAAAAACTGTTGTCAAACACGCTGTAGAATCGGGCCTCATCATTATCAACACAGTTTGTGACCAAAGCACTGTAAATGTCGGTGCCATCACTGAATTGGTCCAGGAAAGCCGGGCTATGTATTTGCGGAACGGCAAAGTGTGGCGCAATGAGCTCATGCATATAGCAGGTCAAAAGATTATTCCTTTATATGACGTACCCCATTTAATAAAGGGTGTAAGGAATAATCTTTTGACGAAGGACCTTATTTACACCGTAAATAATACACAAAAAATTGTAAAATGGGAATACTTCCAAATGGTATACGCTGCCGACAAGTCTTACGGAGAGCTTCGACTTTTAGATAAAGTAACAGAGGAGCACGTCAACCCAGAAAAAATTAATAAAATGCGAGTGAAACACGCAACACAAATTTTCAGTCACAGTATGGCTGTTGTGGCTGAGCATTTAACAGCCCGAGGAGCTCTCTCGGAAGATTGTCGGCAGATTATAGATTTAACTTTATTATTAGACAATTTATTTGACACTCTAAATGGGAGCACAATGACAATTTCGCCAAATGGCAAAATTTATAAAGGGCCTGTAAAGCAGTCATCGCCTCATCATAACTTGTGGAAAAAAGCGAAAGAAGTTTTAAGAACTGTTAAATTTATTAAAAAACTTAATGTTGCCGATAAAATCCACAAAGCCGAAACTACTGTACCATCAATTACAAATTTTATTAAAACAATTGAAGGCATGGAGGCTCTTTGGAAATTATTGTCTGGTAAATATAAATTGGATGCCATGTTGACCAGAAATTTTAATCAGGACCCATTAGAGAATTTCTTCGGGAACATCAGGAGTTATGGGGCAAGAAATGTAGCACCTAACTCTGTTGCATTTGAGGGGGCATATAAAGCACTTATGTTAAATAATTATAGCACGCCGCACTCAAAAGGGGCTAACTGCGAAGAGGATGTTAATGAGTGTCTCCAAACCTTAGAATTTTTTATAAGGGAAAAAATCGAAGCCCCTGAATCCCCTGATGTTCCCGAGGAACAAGAAATAAATTTCAACAAAGAAATTTGCCTCGAACAGCCTATCGCAGCAGATTCTGGCCAAAGAAACTATGTTTGTGGCTGGGTCCTGAAAAAATGTTTAACTAATGTTGTAAAAAATTGTCAACAATGCAGAAAAAATTTATTGGACAACACAGCATCCAATGAAAAAAATTCTTTTATAAAAGCAAAAGAATATCAAAACAAAAAGTGGCTTTGTTATCCTAATGAGGAAATAGAAAAATATTTTCAGGAGATACAAACCATAGCCGTGACATTCCTAAAGAGCAACATGTCAAGAAAAAATATAAAGTTTAACATTATTGCGTTAGTTGATATATTCATAGATTTTTCATTTAAATGTACCATACATAAAGACAACTTGAAAAAGTGTTTTATAAACACAACTATAAATGTTTTAATATATAGTTGGTGTAGGTCGGTGAATCGGATTTTAGGCGGCAAAATTAAGTATACTGGTGATGATGAGACGAAACTTGCTGCCCAATTATATTTTAATAAATACCGGCATTACAAGAATAAAAAATGAAAACTAAAAAGATCTTTTATTTACTTTTCTCAGTGATGAGTTGATGAACTATTGTTTAAATACAATTTCGCAGACTTACTTATTACTTCAAGTATTTACTTATTACAAGAAAGTAATAAAATAACATCATTGAGAAATTATTTTCTTAACTTTTTAATTTTGTTTATTAATTTGAAGTAGTTTTGTCTGTTATTTAATTCCGGAACCCTTCTTGACAATTAAACCCTCTACTTCGTGGGCTTAAGGGTCAGTTTAGTGGCCGGAATTAAAAATAGACTTAATTATTTCAAAATCTATAAGCACAGACTAATAATAATATACTACGTATACAACTATAAGTATGGTGCTACACATACTATAGGTAGGTATGAATATAGTATGCATTAGTTTCTGGTTACAAAGTACAGATGGCGCTTTCAATTTGTATGCCAAAAAAATCCCCAAGAGGGCTCTCTTTTCCCCTTATATTACTTTACTCTTTGGAAAGACCGAAGACGGGAGTCTTTTCACTTTACGCAGCGAACGTCATGCATTTGCATCGTTTACGATATAGATTTTTTGATAAAATTTTGGGTTCAGAGTGAATTATAAAGTGCCTCTCAAAATGCAATCGTTTCCAAATATTTTTAACGTACTGAATTTTCTCTGCTACCTATATAATCTAGACTCTGCTACCTATATAAGAGCATTTTTTTGCCGTTACTGAATGTCGTTTGCTACAAAAAATCACGTACATATTTTCAATCGAGAAATAATTTTTAAAATCTGTTTAGAGATGAGATTAATACGCCTAAAGAAACAAATTCTTCACGCCACCAGGCCATCTCTGCCATCAGCGCTGATTAAATTCAGCCATAAGATGTCCATAAGCTACTTTTTATTGGTGGAAATGTCATATTTTCTTGGAAAGATCCATTATGATAAGCATTTGGAACACTTAACTCTCATAGATGGCGCTATATTCAAAATGACAAATATATGAAAGTACACTGTACAGTACCTATGTAACTCTTAATTTTTTGAGCCGCAGGTAGTTGTCAACGACGTTGTGGACCAGTAGAGCGTGATTGTATCATAGTTTCTCAGTAAATTCATGTAGTGTACTATAAAATCAGTTTACTTTGATATTATAATATTTGCACTTATTGCTTGCTCAAAACTAGATTGAATGAGTGCATTTGATTTTTCATTTTGGGTAGAAAAAATGTGCAATACTTTGCAATATGGATAAACGAGAATAAATTCTTTGTTGATGACATTATTTTGTTGTTTATTTTTTGTAGGCTAATATGGTTCATCAGATATTCTAAGGGTTGAAAATTTAAGTTAAATGAGTATAGATAGACAGAACTAAATTAATTTTACGGAATCTCAAAATAAAAAGCATTGAAAAATAAATTTGTATATTCTTATTATTAAAATATAATCATAATCAATTATTCATTTCAACTACAAATCAATTCATAGGAAACCAGTAAATAAAACACAACATACTCTGAATCTTATTTATTGATCGTCCTCTCCGAAGTTCGGCTCGAGATCGGACATACATGGATTATCTTTTCTTTCGTCTACTTACATTACATTACAAGTTTATAAGAAATCACAATGTCGGCCTTCGCCCCGCGTCCGGCCCCTCCTCCCCTGCCCCTTGCCCCCGCCCCCCGGCCTCGCCCTGCGCGCTACAGCGATGCCGACTACGAAACAAAACAAATTTCCGCGTTATGTAATAAAGGATTCAATGGCAGTGACGTGTTTTTGCGTTTAACAATAAATGAAACTTTATGGGCGAGGGGCCGGCGCGGGGGCCGCACACACACACCCGTACACACGCACGCACACACACATGCACACACGTACACACGCACGCACACACGCGCACACACGCACGCACACACGCGCACACACGCACGCACACACGCACGCACACACGCATACCATCCACGGCCAGGACCGAACCTAACTAGAACTGAAAAAAAAATCTCTATCGTACTTATCGCTAACCTGTATAATTACAAATGCACAGTATGTATACATAATAACCATACACTTTTACAATATGTATATAATTTAGCGCTGTATCCGTACACCGATGTATACAGTATTATATCGCTCCGCCGGGCCTCGCCGTCGTCATCACAAATAAAAAAACAATGCGCTATTTACAAGAAACGTGGAAACGAAAAAGCTACGCGAATACTACGTCGGCGGAGGGCGAAGCCCGAGGGCGCGGGGCTTCCCCGGACGAGCCCGAGGAATCTGCGGGGCTTCACTATACAAAATATACAAGCACTCGGGCGTAGACAATGGACGAAGTTGCGAATGTGGTCGAGTGATGGAAGACACGTTCCCGGCGCCCACCGCCCTCCCGGGACATTACTATACATACATCACAATGCAAGCGCATTCGGGTTACATCATTATATCACTAAAGGCAGATTCCTCTGTTTGCGTACTCTTTATTACCCGTTACGAGCGAACGTCGCCTAAAACTAATTGAAACAAAAGTGAATTCATCGGTCAAGCTCAATTTTCATAGTCATTCGAATATCGGTCGAATATTGTACAATGACGTCACAAGATAATAAACGGTACGCAAGTGACACTGTGTGTCCGATCCACTAAACTAAAATATACAAGTCCGTCCGCGACACAAACCACTAAGTGTTAACTACGGAACAATTTATCACTTCGTATAGTCTTATAGTAGAAATTCGTTGAGATACACCTTCTTTATTTCTTCAACTGTTAGATTTCTTGCACGCTTATATAAACGCACAATTTTCCGCCTAATTTTCCGCTTTTAGGCTGAGCCGTACAAATGTTAGCTTCCGTACATTGATAAATCATTGATATACAGATAAACATAGTTTCATAATAAAATATTTAAAAGTTGATCGATAAAATATACACAGCAATATTAAAGGCCAATACACATGTCACTTCCGTAATAATTATGATTTTATTAATATGCCGCGTGCAAGAAATCTCTTCGCTTCCAGAATGTTCGCTGACCGCCGTCATACGCAGTTACCGACCGCTGACTTAACCTAGTTTTAACCGCATACATTTATATAATTAAAAAAATAATATTAATTTTAGATTACAGAAATTCTAATTAAACAGTGAATCATTTCATTTAAATGTAAAGTATCATTTCATTGTAAAGATTAACAATTATGATTTTTATTTATAATTATAAAATTAAAACTGATAAATTCAAATAAATTATATACAATATAAATAATTTAAATTAAACTTTGTTATTATATAGCGGTAAAGTCTAGCATACAGTCAAAACACACAAACTAGACACAGCATCATTTAATTATTTCAAACTATTAAAATTTTCATATTTTTCAATACCACGAGAAAAACAATTCTTTATTTCCATCTTATTACTTTTCACGACTGTTTCAAGTAAAATCAAGTAAAATAATGTTCATAACAATGATACAATATCAAAGAATAGCGTGCTGTAATCTTTGACATTTTGCCTGATTTTCATTAAAACATTTTTTGTATGTATGTATGTGTGTTCAGTGTCTGTGAACGGCGGTGCGTATGACGGTGGGTCGCTAGAGCGGGTTGTCGGGTTCCCGGGAGTCCCTGGACTCCGGGGGGTCCCGAGTGTCCCTTGTGTTGCGAGTGTCCCGGGGCACTTGAGAGACTCTTGTGTCCCGGGGGTTCCGGGGGTCCTGGGGCTCTTGAGGGGCTCTTGTATTCCCAGAGTTTCGACTATCCTGGTTGCAAGTGTCCCTTGTGTCCCGCGGGTTCCTGTTATCCCGGGGGTTCCTATTATCCCGGGGGTTCCTATTATCCCAGGGGTTTCTAGTGTCCCGGGGGTCACGTCCGGGGGCGGGGGGTCAGTCCTCGTCGGATAGCGGTTCGTACTGTGCCGACATGAGTGGTGCTGGTTCTGCCGCAGTACCACGTGTGAGTGGGGGCGCTGCTACCACGCCGGTCGGTGGTGCGCCTGAACTTGCTGTAAATAAAGATATGCATTTGTTAATAATGCACGGAAAAATATTTAAAAAAAGTAATTGGTAACTAACACCACTAATTGGCCGCATAATAATATAAATGATAAACTTTTGATACTTTTGATAAAATTGAAAAATGGAATACGAATTGACGATAGCGAGTATTTCTAATACAACATTTCTATATTCAGTCAGTCAGTTAATTATGATATTATCATTGGTTTATACTTTAATGTAATGTATTTTTAAATATCGAGATATCAAATTTATCACATTGTATACTATTGGAGAGAAAACCTGCTATTAATTATAAACTAAACAATACTAACGATCGCTCGGCGTGGCCACATTGAGCGCGGAGTACGGGTAGGTGTAGGGCGTGTTGAACGGCAGCTTGTCAGCGCTGAACGGCAGCTTGTCAGCGTCGTTCCGCATCACGTCCACGATCCGCGCTGTCACGTAGTCGTACGCGGTCAGCACGCCACAGCGAACCCCGCTGACCCCGCTGACTCCGCCGACCCCACTAACACCGCTGACCCCACTGACCCCGCTGACTCCGCTGACTCCGACACTACTAGTTCCGCTTGTAGCGCTACTCGCACTTGTGTAGTGTCGGGTGTCGGTGCTTCGGCTGAAATAATAAGGTTTTATTAGTATTGACAATTCAATTTTTAACAGTACAGTTACTAAATCGCATGAAAACAATAAGAAATAAAAGTTATTATAAGATCCTGTATCACGCTATAAAACAGGTTAAAACACTTTTATTTTTCCTTTTACAAATCTATTTATCACGTAAGTCTTGAATTTTTTATGATAAAAAAGATATAAATTTATATTTATAAAGCATTTGAATGCCATAAAACCAAATATATCAAATTCAAGATATGAATTATTTTATTTCAAACAAGAAAAAGAAACAAGGCATCTAGAGTTAAGAATGTAGTAAAACGATAAGTCGTAAGTCACGTATGGCTCATATTCACACATTTTATGGTCCATAAAAATGCTAAATAAATAAATAGGGCGTAAATTCCTAAACTAATGAACTAACCTAGCGGGCTGAGTATCCGTGGGCGACACGGGCTCGAAGTACGAGTGTTTCTCCCGCCTCCACTCCTCCTGCCCCTGTGCCCCACTTGCCCCACTGCCTCCTGCCCCACTTGCCCCTGACGTTGCCCCACTCGCACCGCTTGTAGAGACACTGCTCACGCTGTTAGGGGGGTAGCTGTCCGTGGGGGGTAGTATCCTATTGCTGGAATTGAGAAGGTATTTTTGGTTATGTTGTTTGATTTAGAAATTTAACTTAAAATTATGGTTTGTTTTGGGGTTACTGTATTGCTTATAGTTCACTGTGATGAGCAAAATTTTTGCAAAATAATTACAATTTTAGTTTCATAGATCTACACGTCACGTCAAATTATAATTCAAAAACCCAAGGAATATAGAACCCAAAACTTACTTGGGATGCATTAACGTAGTCGTGTTCGGACTGCTAAAGTCCCGAACAATGATATTCGACGCTAGATCCCCGAGCTTTATGCTAGTGGTGTGCGCCGCGCTAGTGATGGGCTCCTCCCTCACGCGCTCACGCTCACGCTCACGCTCACGTTCACGGTCACGGTCACGCTCACGCTCACAGCCGGGCCCGGGCTGACCGCGGTCAGGTTGTGGGTTCTGTTCACCCTCGCGGATGATCTTCTGAAACCAACGACAATAAGGCGTGAAATGGGACGTTTTTTAAGAATTATTATTGGAATATAAAGAAATATTTTGATAAATAGGAACAGTGGAATAAAGCTGATAATAAACATTTTTATAACATAATAAATTATAACTTTAACTTTTAACAGTTTAATAAATTGACTTTGAATTTACATTAAAAAAAGATATGGGAACAGTTTGCTAAGTAGCACTTTAGAAGGCCTAAAATTTGAGATCTATAATAATTAATGAAATATTAAAAATTATTCTCGAAAAAAGCAATATTAGGTCAAAATGCCGATTAACGTCACTTTTAATTAATAACCGACATATCGCATCAAAAGTTTAATCATTTAAATTAAAAAGGCTCATCACCGGAAACCGCTGGTCCGACGTCTGGCTGATCTGGTGCGTGATGATCGCGTTGATGAGCGACGCGGCCGTGAGCGTGCCGTCCGTGGCCCGCCGCTCGCCGCCCACGCCCACGCTGGTGCCCACGCCCACGCCGGCGCCCACGCCCGCGCTCACGCTCGCGCCCACGCCCGCACCGCTTGCTGACACGCTCGCGCTAGAACTGCTCACGGTAGACGCGCAGGTTGAGGGTGGCCGACTGCATAGGTTAAAACATGTTAAGATATTGTTAATATTACAAGTCGCGTCAAGTAAAAATAACGCTGACGGATGGCTGCGCATTGGCGATTTATCGGTGTATTTGGTGTTATGAGGTGGTATAAAAATAACAAATAGGTAGTTGCGAAGCCACGATTCGCGAGACTAGTTCAAAAATAAAATAATCGGCACATAGCTTTCGTGCAAAACTCGATCCATGTGCAAACACACACCATCACTTTCATCCAGCGTTCTTTTTACGTGACGCGTACTATAACTACCTAAAAGAATGAAAAACAAGACAAACATACACATATTTTTTTGTTATTTTTTTTAAAGACAAATAGGTTTGATCAGTCTTCTATGCTCTGGTAGACCGAAACATTTTGCCCTACTGGGAATCGAACCCATACATTTATATAATTGTCTTTTAAATAAATCTCGTAGAAAAGTTAAGTATGTTTATCTAATTATTTCTATATTGAGTCCTTACCCATCTTTCCTCTCAATGGGCGGCCGCGGTTTCGCCACACTGTACGCGGCGTTACCGCTAAACCGCTTGTCTTCTTGACTCGTTACTACCTGCTGCAGTAAAATATATTTTTAAGAATTATTAATAAATTAAAACAAGAAAATTCTAGGAAAGAAAATTAAGCCCAAAAGCAAGAAAAAACTTTTTGAAGTGAAACTTCTTTATCGGGGTTGGAAAAAAATTTAGTGTAACATTTTTTCGTTACGCGTGACATTTTTCCGTTACGCGCCATCTTTTT
The DNA here is from genome assembly GCF_905220415.1 of Colias croceus. NCBI lineage: Eukaryota > Metazoa > Arthropoda > Insecta > Lepidoptera > Pieridae > Colias > Colias croceus. The sequence goes on from NC_059555.1 coordinate 8,430,665, forward strand.
CTCTACCACGCGTGAATTTACTTAGTTCTGTAAAGTAAATTATTTTTTGAAAAATAAAATAAAGAAGATTGACTTCTTACGTGTGTACTTGTACACGTACACATTTTTTTTGATGATTTTGTGATTCTGATTGCATCTTCTAAAAATTCATATAAATTAATTATCTATAGATATATCGTACCTGCGTGTGAGGATGGTGATGGTCGACGTCAACCACGTACCTCCGCGAACCCAGCGCTACCAGTCTGTCGTTTCTGCTGTAAAAATATTATATTTTATTAGTTTGTGTCCCTGGCTAACTCAAACTCAAACATTTATTTATTCAATTAAACATCTTATAAAAGCACTTTTAAATCGTCATTACATATTTTTAACATTTACCACCGATTCGGAAAGCAGTATATAATATTACTTATTAGTTATTACTCTCCAGTCTCCACTGATTAAAACTAATGATTTTTAAACAGAACTTAAACAAAAACGAACTGATTTAACGCTATGTTAGTTCAGAAATAATTCATCAAAAGAAAAAAAAAATATCAGCTACGTTGTTAAAAAAGAATTATTTGCACACTTAACGAAATCAAAAGTACTTAAATGCGTTACTTTTCAAGTCTTCTTTTAGAAAGTGTTTTGTTATTTCCTAACAAATACAATAACATAATATGTGGACTTCTCTCTCTTCATATTTACCTATCTCTATTATTAGGTGCAGGCCGGTCCCTTTCGTAAGGTCGCCGCTCCATGTCGGCTGAATAGCCCGATGCGTACTTCTGCCCCATGGGGAATTCTCGACTGCCCCTGGAAATATAATTTATCGTTATAAACTTATTTAAAAGGTTGAGAAGTTCAAATTAAATGGATAAGGTTGAAAACGTTAGAATCGCAATCGTACTATTAAAATTAATAAAGTAAATTAATTAATAAAATTGTTAAATTTCTACGCTAATTTGGACACCAAAATACAAAACCCACTTAAATTTTCAAATTTAAATTTAAAATTTAAATTTTCAGATGTTCCAGCATCAGAAATCCATGCTGGAAATGTCCTAATTGAAGGAGACTAACATACGATATAGGATATAACTTGATTTCAAAATGTTCTAGACACCTATGATGATGAATGAACACGAAAAAGAATGCTTCATACGATATGCGTGTTACACGTCCCTAATCTCGATTATCTTACCTAATCTCATGATGTTGCGGATGCTGCGGGTGCTGCTGATGATGTTGTTGGTGCTGCTGGTGATGTTGTTGCTGCTGGTGGTGTTGGTGCTGCTGGTGGTGTGGGTGGTGCATCTCGGGCTCCGGTTCCCTTGCCCGAGGGACAGGTAGGGCTGCGGCCGCGGACGCCGCGTTTACTAGCTGGGTGAAGGCTTCGTGACCTGTGGATAATAATATATTATGAAAAAGAAGGGAAAAAACCGTTCAATGGCTGGTTGATAATATATAAATAAATAATTATGAAAATAAATATAAGGAAAAAAGTTTAAACGCTTGGTTTAATAGTTGAAAAAATAGATTGTATTTATGACAATTTTTGTTGTTAGAGGCATGTACATAAGTGCGTGCGTAAGTGCATACGCATTTGCGTGACAATAACATGTACGTTTCAAATTAAGTTCTTTTGTGTACTTAGATTACGTTACTTACGTTTTACTTAATAATTTTTAATTGTTTTGTCTGTCTATGTGTATATAGTCAGTATATTTCATTTCAAGTTTTCTTACTGTGATTTTTAGCACGTATGTAAAAAAGTGCGTATGAGCACGCATTTGTATACAAAATATAAGTACTATAATATGTATAACTAACATTGCAATCATTTTGTATATAATAATTTTAATTCTTCTGTTTGTTTATCTATACATTATTAATATGTCAAGTATTAATGTTTTTTATTATTTTTGATCTATTTGCTATTGATACGTACCAGGCGGAGGATGTGGATGGGAGTACGCATGGGAGTGCCTTTGTATCACTGACACTGTATCTCTATCCCTCCTTATCTGGTGTATTTGATGCTGTTGGTGCTGATGCTGCTGCTGCTGGAGGTGGTGGGGGTGGTGGTGAGGGTGGGGCTGGGGGTGGGGGTGGGGTTCTCTCTCCCTTCTGGCCCCACTGTGCATCTGCTGGGAGGTGATGAAGTCTGTCAGCATGATCTGTCGTCGTTCCAACCCGTAGGGACCCCGGGCTACTGCTGCGTTTGGTGCCTGGAATATAGACACTTATTAGAAACACGTCACAATTTTGCACTATTATAGAATATTTTTATTTTTGATAGTGTTTGCTCGTTTGCGGTATTAAATTTTTTATTAATAGTTTTACTAAATATTTGTTATCTTAGTATGCGGGCAAACAATTGCCAATAGGTAAAAAAATTGTGTTGTTTGAACTAACATGATACTTTGTTAAATGTAAATTACCAACAGTTACATTATTTTTGTGAAAAATAATCTTTTAAGCGACGTTCTTTGTAGAATTTGATATATTTGGTTTTATGGCATTGCTTTATAAATATAAATTTATAAAGAATAGAAAAAACGTTAGAGGTTCTTTGTATTAAAAATATTTTTTTTTAACTTTTATGACACTAATATTAATATTTCTAACACAAATCATCAAATTAATTTCACACAAAATAGTATTTTATCATGTTTTTTTAACCATTAATAATTTATTCTCACCGTAGAAAACGATGGTGACTGCGGCCTTGGTTGATTCGTGCCATAGTACGCTCCCCCGGGACTCCGCCTCCTGCTATCGAAGTATCTCTTATCCTGCAAGTGGTGGGGGTTGTGTACAGGGGTGCCCGCTGTTATGGACCCCGTCTTGGGGTCAGGAGGGGTCCGCTGGGCCTCGAAACGGCTCTCCACTGGGGTCCCGAGGGTTATGGACCCCTTGGGGTTGGGGAGCTTGATGGTGGGCCGCGGGGAGGCAACGGGTTTGGGCTTTGTTGCGTATTGGTTGGGGGACTCGCGTTCGGGTTGCCGGTACGGGGTTTGGTACTCCGCGTTGCGGTATGGCTGTGGAAATTAGTTGATTTTTAATTTTTGTTTAATGAGAGGTAGTTCTTATAGAACGTAGTTTTATACTGTACTAGCTTTCCGCCTGCGGCTTCGCCCGCGTTTTCAAAGAAAAACCCACATAGTTCCCGTTCCCGTGGGATTTCCGGGATAAAACCTAGCCTATGTTACTCGTGGATAATGTAGCTTTCAAATGGTGAAAGAATTTTTAAAATCGGTCCAGTAGTTTATGAGCCTATTCATTACAATCAAACAAACAAACAAAGTTTTCCTCTTTATAATATTAGTGTAGATATATCATTGATTATTTGATTAGAGATAATGTTTATACAGATCACAAAAAGATCATGCAAGCAAAGGCAAATGATGATGATATTGTCATTCCATTTGTTACTTCTATAAAGCTTTTTCAAGTACTTGAATGTTTAATTCAATATAGATACTTTGGTTATGGAAAAAAAAGTGTGTACGTCTTTCTGTCTGTCTACTAATTGTTATTTTCTGAACTATATATAATAAGCATAAAGTGCGATCGTGTGCTATAGTAGTATGTATAATATAATATACTTACAGAGGGTGGAGGATGTCTGTCAAGGCGCGGCCTTTTGACAGTGAGGTCGAGAAGGGAATCCGCCCCTGCTGACCCTGGGGCTCCTGCTGTGGGGGGACGGTCCACCTGCAGACAAACATACACATTATATTACATATAGTAAAAAATTAATTTGCACACATACTATTAATAAATATAATAATAAATATTTTTTATTACTTCTACTTCTGAAAATTTCACTTCGACTATTTCATTTGCAATTTTTTTTTAATGTTTTTAATACTGTAGTTAAGCAAGTGATATAAATATCACAAACAAAATTTAAGCACTCAAATTTTCCTAAATCAGTCTATTTTTTTCTAAATCAGTCCCTTCCAAAAATATATTAAAAGTTAAATAACTATCACACACCTGCAACAGCACCAAATCCGGTGCATCCGCAGTGGAAGTGGGGGGCCGTGCGGGCGAACTGCCGCTGTGGTGGGCGCCGCTCACCACCGTCAGCGTCGCCAGCTCGTGGTTCGGCTGACAAACATACATACATTTTATTATAAATATATTCATTTTGTAATAACTTGGATAACTTTACGAATACTTTTTCTATTTATGAAAATCATAAGTATATACTTAAATAGAATTGAGAAGTGTAAATATGTTTCAATCCCATTAACAAAGAAAATTTAACTGAATTTTACCCGAGGCTAAGTTAAACATCCACAATTGCACAAAACAATAGGCAAAACAAAAATGTTATCTGACATAAAATCCAACATTAAATGTTTCACTGATTTCCTAACAAATGAAGCAACATTATCCTACAACTAATCAACTATCACTAATTTTACTACCCTCATAATTTTTCCCCACAAAAAAAATAAATACCTTAGGTGGCAGGGGCTGCGGAGGGGGTCTCGGATTCTTCATGAGACTAACTTCAATCATGTTCAACACCACATCCCTGACCGTGAGCGGTGTGCCCGCGCTCACGCAGGGCCCGCTCCCGCTCACGCTGGCGCCCACGCCCACGCTCGTGCTCACGCTGGCGCCCACGCTCGCGCCCATGCTCGTGGGCGTGCTGATTGTTGCGGATGTTACTGCACACGATTGGTTCAGGGATGTCGCTACGCCGCTTGTTGCGGTCTGTGTAAGAAAGAAGAGAGATTTAATATTATGATTAGTAGAATTTTAATATTAACATTTTTTTAATTACACATTTAATCATAGCACGATATTTTTAAGAGAAATGAAGTGTGAAACGGATATCTGTAGCTATACGATGAAATGTTTTCTAACCAAATTTACATAATTAAATATTGTAAAATTCTAAGAGCAATAAATATATCATTTTCGTTGATTTTTTGGTCAAATTATTCATCTATCTTCTATTATTTAGTTAGTAACATCAGTTTGTTATACTCGTTCTGACATAAATGCATATCTATAATACAAATTCGATTCAAATTCGAGCAACACATTGCGTTTTACAAATCACATCCTACTATTATTTTAAATTCTTCTTACTTTAAATTGATCTCACCTTAGCACTAGGCGCATCGTTCTCCTCATCCGCCGTCTCCGTAGCAGACGAGTCGTACTCATCCCTCCTCGCGCGGCGTCTGGGGGCCGCTGCGTCTGTCCGGGGCCCCGGGGCCCGGGGGGACCCCGCGGACGCGGTGTCGGACCCCGGGGAGCTGCTCCCGGGGGCCCCGTCCAGTTGCAACCGGCGCCGGTACGTGAAGTAGAACGCTTTGAGGCTGGCTGCTGAGCGGCCGCTAGCGGCTGCCATGCGGTCCCAAGCGGGCCCGTGTTCCCGTAATAACGCCCTGAAGCGGGCGGTTTCTTCCTCGCTAGGCTCAGAGACCGCACCGCCTAGTGCTTCTAGACGACGCGTTATCCGCTTGAAGCAGGTCAGGCAGCACTTGCTTAGCGTGCTTGGTATTTCTGTACATAGAGAATATTATGTTAATATGCTTATTTTATTAGTTGATACTAGAAAATAGATTGTGGACATACACATACATCGTTCTTACAACCACTCAATTCGTTAAACCTAATTATTATTAATTAGTTTATAACAATGTTTAATAAACACAACGTATGAATAAAACAGTAGTAAAATTATCTGTTTTAAATGCATTCACAACAAAAACTATCTTGACCAATTTGACATCTATGAATCATTAAATATTAAATAAAAAATATGTTAATAGAATCAATTTATTTTAGGTTTGAGACTTTAATTAAACAATTTGTTCACTTAAAATAAGTAACAAGCTATATATTAAATTAAATTTATATCTCTAGTTTATGGTACTTAATTATTTTAATTTTAACTATCAAATTAAAAAAAAAAATATGTGTGCGTGTAATAGTGTACCTACACACGTAAGAATTGAAACTTTTTTATGACCTTATTTTTCAAAAAATACGCAACTTTACCTACAGAAATACGTCGAATCACGCGTGGTAGGGATAAGAAAAAGATGGCGCGTAACGCAAAAGTGTCACGCGTAACGAAAAAATATTACACTAAATGTAGAAATAGAAAAGAAATATGTAGAAATAAATGCTTTCCTTCTTTCTTTCTAAATTTTTCCCAATAAGGAAGTTTCACTTCAATGAATGAATAAATCATGAAATACTAACGAAACTCATCCATAATGGGCCGCTTGTCCTCCACGGGCAGGTCGTGCCAGCGCGGCGGCAGATGGCGCAGGCGCTTGGCGCGCGGGCCCGCACACGACCGCACGCCGCACCGCACGCGCCGCGCGCGGACGAACTGGCAGTGGCAGCCCTCGCACACCTGGCAACGATATCACGACACATTTAACAAGGGAAAACTTGTACTTTCTAGTGTTTGATTTTACACTAGTATTATACACTAGCTTCCGCCCGCGACTCCGTCCGCGCGGATGTCGGACTTCGCGTGGATGGTTTATTTCTCCATTTTGAGTAACTGACAATGACATCTTATAAATATCTATTGGACCCAAATACGGCTAGGCCTATAATAATACGCAACGTGTGTTCGCGGTTCTACAGAACAACGTCTATGGATAAAACTGAAAAATTAAGATTAATTTTTTTCTACGCATTTTTCCAGGATAAAAAGTATCCTATTTTACGCCCAGGATAATAAGGTATAATTATACCAAGTTTCATCGAAATCGAACCGTTAGTTTTCACGTGATGCCTTCACATACAGACAGACAGACAGACAGACAGACAGAAAGACAGACAGACAGACAAAAATTTTTTTAATCACATATTTGGGTTTGGTATCGATCCAGTAACACCCCCTGCTATTTATTTTTTCAATATTTTCAATGTACAGAATTGACCTTTCTACAGATTTATTATATGTATAGATTAACAGCCTTACTTAAAAAACTGACTGATCTGTTGCTTAAACACCTCTCAGTTAAATAACTCTCAACTCCTTAATCAATGGTTCAAATAATCATACTTATAAACCTGTCTCAGCAGTCTCTCAACTAAGTAACGTCAAAATATTTTTTCTAGTAACATTATTAGAAATTAAAGACTTTAACGGATTTTAAACGCGGTCTCCCCGTGATCACGCTCCTATAAAGTGTTCGAAACGTCGGGAAAATAATATAATGAATAAATCGCGTTCAAAATCCGGTAAAGTCTTTAATTTCTAAGGTAAAAGTACTTTAAAAGTTGAGTTAAACTGGTAAAAGTATTGCAGAAGTTGAGTTAAAGTGGGAAAAGTATTGCAGAAGTTGAGTTAAAGTGGGAAAAGTATTGCAGACGTTGAGTTAAAGTGGGAAAAGTATTGCAGAAGTTGAGTTAAAGTGGGAAAAGTATTGAAGAAGTTGAGTTAAAGTGGGAAAAGTATTGCAGAAATTGAGTTAACGTGGGAAAAGTATTGCTGAAATTAAGTTAATGTGGGAAAAGTATTGCAGACGTGGAGTTAAAGTGGGAAAAGTTTTGCAGAAGTTGAGTTATAGTGGGAAAAGCATTGCAAAAATTGAGTTAAGGTGGGAAAAGTATTGCAGAAGTTGAGTTAAAGTGGGAAAAGTATTGCAGAAATTGAGTCAAAGTGGGAAAAGTATTGCAGAAATTGAGTTAAAGTGGGAAAAGCATTGCAGACGTTGAGTTAAGGAGGGAAAAGTATTGCAGAAGTTAAGTTAAAGTGGGAAAAGTATTGCAAAAATTGAGTTAAAGTGGGAAAAGTACTGCAGAAGTTAAGTTAAACATAAAGATGGGATAACTCGAAGGGCCAATAAAGTTATATCGCTCAATTCTTAGTAAGTATAAAATGTGTCTACAACCAGTTTTACAAGTTTATGAAGTGTGTGTTTTTTGTGAAGTTGCTGTTAATTTAGTCTTACCTTAAAATTTACATCGAAATGTGTCATACAGGCTATCAGGGACCTTATCAGCAAGTGTTCAAACCGGCCTTTATTGTAACATAACTATGTAACTAACCTTCTCGCCCACAGTGTTCGCGTCCAGTCCGTACTGCTTCGCATTGGTCGCGGTCACGCTTCGCGTCGCGTTCGCCGTGCAGCATATTGCACACTCGCCCGCGGGCACCGTGCTGATGCTTGTTGCTGTTGTTGTTGATGATGGGGTACTCGTGCGTTCTGTCACTGCTGTAGGAATAAAATATATAAGATCATGGAATGTATTCTAACCACTATTAATTGTAACTGGATATCTGCGACACTGGGATAAGCACTTATACTTCTATAAGGGTCACAAATAATCTGTCAATATCTCATTTCTGTTACTATGGCCTAAGATATTCGTTACTTCAATTTACCAATAATTCCATTTAAAATCTAAAGATAAACACTCAAAGATCAACAATGTTTTGAGCCTTGGCCATATTACATATACAAATGTTTTCGTGAGAAAAATAAGGTAATATTTAATAATAATAAATAGATTGATGAACTTTTCTAAATATACAAAAACATCTAAATAACCACCCACAATGATATAGAAATATCATTGCCTAGCTAATGATATAATATTATAACTATACATGCTAAAATAAGTATATGTGTAAACTGCACCATCAGCAATTCCGATTCCCATTCCATATTACCCAGCCAAATATCAAAGCACTAATATCTCTATCCCACTATACCAGACAGACGTACAATATTAACATCCCGATGGGCCAAACGATTCACTTAAAACTGACGGTGCATTGCTGTTAATTATTCAGACATAATTCTATTGTAATACCTTGCTGTTTTGATGTACATAGTAAAATCATACACGTTTTTGGGAAGGGTAGTTTATTAACCAGTTTTTTTATGCGTAAGAAGATGTTTTAGAAATATATCATCACGATTCATGAAGTAAAGATATTAAAGATATTTTAAGGATAATATAAGGACATTAAATATTTTTAATCTTTACTAATAAATAATAATATATTGTCTGCCTGAATCTGAATGCTCAGAATGTATAGTTTTGTGCTAACATTGTCCTTTCACTCTAACTTCCAAGAGCAATGATTAAAACTAAAATACCTATTATTAAATTATATTAATATCACAACACTATATCAGAAATAGATCTAAAAATAGCAGGTGAAATAGAGCTAGAATAAATAAATGCAGTGTTAGTTCTCTTGCAGTTCTAACTATTTAACGGTTCTGTTGGCTCAGCAATGCTAAATTGTAGCCAGCTTGTTCTAACAGCATTGCAAATTTATTCAATAATTACAGAGGAATACTCGTGCTTTCATACTGTGAAATTTGAATGTATTTCTAAATGTATTATACTATAATTTTATTGTATACTAAATATACATCTATATTAGTATTGGACAAATTGAGAATATTTTCAATTTGTCAAATAATATTGTCCAATAATAAACCATCTACATATATTAGTTTTGGACAAATTGAAAATATTTTCAATTTGTCCAATACTAATATAGATGGAAAAAATAAAGACAAGTATAATATAAGTATTTTAATTCTAGATAATTTATTAATTTCTGTATAAAAAACGTAACAAATTTAAATCCCGAGCTTAATGAACCAATGGTTAAAAATTGAACACCAATTGCAGAAAAATAGCTTCCAGAATTTATAAAGAAGGTAGATCTCAATGGATACTCTGTAGATACGCAATACTTTACAAATTCCCATTTTTAACTCATAAAACCTCCAACCAAAACTAAATGCAAGTGTAGTAATACCACAGTATGTTCAGCTAATTAGCGACGAGTTCGCAAACACCGTTTATCTTAAACGCTAGACTACCTCCCCTTAACGTCCCACTCTAAGGTTCCACTTCAACTTAAGAATTTCCACGTTAAAATTACAAGACGATGTTGATTTTTGACGAAGAATGCTCAATTTGGAATATCGATTGTTGTAATAAAATAAGACATTTCCAAGAGATATTTTCTCTGCTAGGTGAATAGTTTAGTGTTCTGACAAAAAGAGAAGAATTTATTATGTGAAATAAATATTGCAATAACTATGTTCGTTGTTAGAATGTCCAATATAATCATCTGCACATTTCTATCTGGTTTGTTTTATCTAGCTTGTCTGAATTGCTTGCTATTTTTAGCTTCTAAATTCAACTAGAAACCCAAGTTACCGAAAAAATAATAAGGCTTGTCCATCCATAACTATATATAATTTCGTCTTATTGGACATACCTATAATCAACTAGCAGGCTTAAACCTCATAAACAATTTAAATCCTTTAATCTATATTAATAATTTCATCAGCCTCTCATTAATGTTGAAATCACTAAAATATGTATAAAGCGAAGGCCACATCCAGCTATATAAATCCTGGAGCAATTAATCCCCCAATTACCGATGTTTGAACGAGCACTAATTGGATCCATCTCTTTGGCTTCACTCAACTTGCTGTAAATCAGCACTTATTACACGCCTGTTTGAATAACTTGACGTATTTATCTGGATAACTTTAAGTGAAAGAAATTATAGCTTTAATTTTTTTTAGCTTATTTTGTAGTGAAATTAAGACAAAAAAATGACTTAAATCGCTAAAGTTAATTTGGTCATATAAACTTCAGGATTATTTTGAATCTTCTTTAATTTTTAGGTTTACAGTTCAACATTGTAACCATCAATTTCTTACAAAAAAAACAGGTATCTGTCAATAACATTTTTTCCACAAAATAAAACACGAAATACTAAGAAAAATAGTATTTAAAGAACCAGAACCTAACATCTTATTCCTGAAAAATCTCTCAGAACCGTAACGTCGTAAAATGTCGAGGAATCCAATTCCCTGTGCAAACCTCACTCCACATGAATAGTCAATATCCAATTCCTCGATTAAAAATGAGCTCCATATTTGACAGTATCGTATCGTATCGTATCGCTTAAGCCGTGAAGCGTGTCAATTTAACGAGCTGCCGACAGATCCTGTTTATTCTGTATGCAAACAGCAGAGACATTTCGCAGATTAAACGCCGTCCAATTCAATGATTTGTGTGCTTGAATAATGTATGAATTGTTTGTTTGTGTTTTTCCTTTTGCTAGAGACGTACTTGCGACCTTTTGAGTTCTATTTAATGTGGAATAATGTTATGGTAATTGTTAGTAATTATTTCAATAATTGCGAAATTAAGAATCATTTAAAAAAGCTAATAAATTTTCATAATAAGTATAATTATTATATTGCCAATAATAATTTTGGATTTCCAAAAGGTCTGTCCTCGTAGAAATGATAGCATAAAATGCATTAGTATATTCCACGATCTCTAAAGTCCCTAATCTCGACGTCAAAAGAATATACAAGGCATCATATCTCATGTCACCCTTAGAATCGTGATCCTTTAAACCCGAGTAAGGACGGGTCAGATGGTCAGAGTTATACTTAAGTGGATGATCTTAAATAATTGTAGTATTAAAGAATACACACATAACAGAAGGTACCGAACACAAGGCTTTGAAAACATTGTAAAATTAATTAATCTGTTCTAGCCAAAACTGCAAATTTCGCCTCATTTAGTTCGGTTTTTAATACTTTTTCTGTAATTTTTGTCCCTTTTCTTTGTCCACCCTGTATAAAACGTGTCACTATACTTTTGCCAAGCCAAATCCCACCATAAACACATCTTAAACCGTCACAATATCACACACCAAAAGAATATCCCACATGATCTATCCTGTACACAAGGACAGGTGCACAAAGGGCCGTCACGTTAAGCCGTGACACTCTCACACGGAATACCAAATCAGCACTCAACCGCCCGATTGTAATTGAATTGATTGTAATGCACCGTTTTGAGCTCATCCGTGTTGTGTAATTGGATGTCGGCTTTGTTTTGGTGGTGTAGTACTGCTTTTTTGGTAGAATTTTGGTATTCTTTTGGGATCTTGTAAGTTTACTTTTAGGCAGTGAAAGCAAAAATATGTTAAAAAAACATGCTTTCCTTTGTATTATTTTCGTCGAAAGGCATGCTGATGATAATCCATGCTGATGATAAATATGAAAAATACAACAAATTTTAAGATCCGAAAAAGGCGTTCTAAAGATAAGTGGTTTGGGTTGTTCAGATGAAAGTATAGGATAATTTCTTGTTCATAGAAACTATATGAATATCACGGCAATTATGAAGAATAACAGCTACATTTTAGCTAAACGTATTTGATAATTGAAGGCATCTTTCCATTGATTAGTTATGCAACTATTTGTTTTATGCGGAGAACCTATCATTATGAAAGCGCGTCCAAGACATTAATTACGGACAATAGTATCTTCCCTGTCGTCAAATAGAGTCGCGATTCAGAATGCAAAAACCACAGTCACAATGGACGTCCCGAAGGCCTCCGGCCCGCGGCAAGGGACCTCTAAGTGAATTAAGTGTTTGCCGAGACTCCAACTGTATAGAGTGGAATATTTCATACCGTTTGAGATCTTTTGAAAAATTGTCAAGCTTCATGTTTTATTAATGATCTGGAAAGACCGCGGTCGAGATGTGACGGTACGATTTGTGTCAACTTTAATTAAATAACGGATCGCAAGGATCCCTGGTGGTTTACGGGACGAACTTGAATTATTTAATATTGGGATTTTTCACAATATAACAATATGGCAATACACAAAGACAGTGTACACAGGACAGACAGAAGGACAGTTTTAGGTAATTTACAAATTTAAGCAAAATGTAAAAAAAGCTTATCTATTGTCAAATTAATTTTCCTACCTCATTTTTGTTGCAGATAAACAATGATCTTGCCCGTGCTTTTATGGCTCTCATTATAATTATTATATGTAATTAGTTATAATTACGGAGCTAATGGAATGAATCCCGCTAAACATCAGCGTAAAGTCAATTCTTGTCGAACCAAAGATTAATTAAAACATAAAGAAACATTGACACAGGGAGCATCCCTAATTGGCGGGAAGCCGCGGCTATATAAGTGGCGGGAGAAGATTTTCGCGCTCAGTCTGATCGCAGCAGCCCCCGCGCGATGTTGTCCCTGTACCGCGCGTGGCTGGGGCCGAGTCCCTGCGTGGCGCGGCCGGTGCCTCCGCCGGGGGCCCACCGGCCCGTCCCGCGCCGGGCCAAAGCCCCATCACCCCCCGCTAGCCCACCACCGCCTTCACCATCATCGACCACTTCGAGCGAACTAGACGTCGAGCGTATAGAAGCTCCCGATCCACCGAAGAGACAAACGGCCGTTTTGGACATAGCCTCTTGCGATGGACCAGTTCGTTTTAGCAGAGTTCTGAACGTGGCTTGGCGAGAGACTACCCCAGAGAGGGACTGGTCGTGTCGGCACCGCAAGTCTGCTCGCACTACTATACACTACTACCCGTGCAAGACGTGCGGTTCCAAGTTCCCTTCCTACTACTTCGTGCACAAGCACAGGAAGCAGTGTCACGCGGAAGAAAGCACACAAGATTCCCCCGAACCTTCGACCTCGAGCGCGTAAATCATTATGTTTTATTAGTTATTTAAATAATTTATTCGTGAGTGGCCAAATTATAAGTGCAACAGTGAACGTCACATTTTCGAATACGACGGTTATGTTTCGTTTCACGGACGTAGGATAGTGTTAAATCATGTATGTTTAATGTAATTTTAATTAGCTTAATAACCAAAGTTAAATTTTAACAAATAATCTTAATATATAAAATAAAATAAAGTTATAGAAACATGTGTGTTTTATTTTAGAAATATTTACGAAATATGCGTTCACTCAATCTTTAAACAAATCACAATATGCTTTGACACAAGATATTTTTTACTTGCATACACATTATTGAAGTAAGATAATTAAAATTTGCGTTCTTGTTAATACCTATGTCCTAAACTTTAATTAAATAATATAATGCATACCTTATTCATTTTATTATAATTTATAACCCATATATTACAACAATTTACGATATCAATGTTTTGCCGAATAATGTTAACTTTGACTCAAATTTAATAAACGAATCATGTTACCCAGAAATGTAATCTAATGGAATGGCAATAATTCTAGGTATAAGTTACAAACCTATCCCCGTATGAAGTCGTTACAAATTTATACCTATATACTATACTCTCCAAAATATCTCAATAAGTGTAGATAGAGAATACAATTAAGATTAGGTATATAGTTTTAAAAAAATTATACAGGACGCTTTGATTTTTAAGTGTAGGTTAATGGAATAATTTGGTTTTTAGTATCATGCGTGTAAAACAATTAAAAATGTCATGAGTCAATTAATTTGATAAAATGTAATTTTATATTGAAAAGCAAAAAAGACATTAATATCATCCAGGATTATTTCAGTTTTTCCATTACGGAATATTTAACAAATACTTAAAATAGGAAAAAAATATTTCAAAGACCACTTATAGACTAATTTTTGATCCACTGTAACCATCAATCATAAATAAAGCTGAAGGTTTTGTTGTTTTACATACTAGCGGTGTTTACCGTAACGTTGCTAAGACACATTTTTAATGTTAAAAACAATTGTAACCAAAGAACCTACCAACAACCAAAGCTGGTTTAAGTAACTTAAATAACGCAAGTAACATTCATTCATTATTTCATTCAACGTCATTAACATAACCAACAAACACAACACCCAACATCCAACACACAACACCCAACAACCAACACACAACACACAACATCCAACACACAACACACAACATCCAACACACAACACCCAACATCCAACACACAACACACAACACTAACCGGTCTCGGGCGTGGGCGGCGGGTGCGTGGGCGTGGGCGGGTGCGCGGGCTGCGGCGTGTGCGGCGCGCTGGCCCGCCCCCCCGCCGGGCTGCTGCAGCCGCTCGCTGCCGTCTGTACATGTTTACACGTACACTTACATGATTATACATGTACATGTTTAGATAACATGTGTTTAGGGACATGTATAGGTATTTAAATAGATTTATAATAGAATGAAATGACTACTTTAATACTTTTTATACTAATTTAAAATACAATTCAACACAATGGGCATTTTGTGATCAAAATCGTGCAAGAGTACAACAAAGAATTGATGATGTTTCTAGACTTGTTCATGTACTTTAAATTACTTCAATAAATAAACTATAATATTTTAAAGGAAATTAATTCGATAAATTTTCATCCATATTACAGCTAAACCAAACAATCAAGTTATATAAGTATTAGTTTTACAAAATTCAAATAAAAAAAGATCAGTATACAAACTCACAGTAATAACAGAAGTAGCACTAGTCGCTTCCACGAGATCCCTTGCAGTGTCCGGAGGCGGCGTGCGAGGAGCTGGCGCGGCAGCTGGACTTCCAGGCGGTAAGCTTATAGCACTGAGACACACGCCAGTACTCGCACCAGTACCCGCACTCGCGCCAGTACTCGCTCCAGTACTCGGGGCGGTCGTACTCGCGCTCGTGGGCGTGGGACTCGCGGCGGTCGTGATCGCGCTCGTTGCGCTCGTGACCGTGGGACACGCTGTGCTTGTTATTGTTATACTCGCGCTCGATGATACGGGCGGGTCTAGGGCACAAACATGTAACATATTAAATTTATGTTTTATTCTATTTTATACAAAACGTAACGATATATTTGTTATAATTATTCTAGATTAATTAAATTAAAAATTTTCATTTAATCACAATTCTCAACGATGTCCACTATTAGGTCCATAATATGATGACTAATTTTTCATTTTAATTTTTCCATTTAAAATAAAAATAACTTAAAAACAGTGGTACTTTTCTTCACAAACTATACACATATTATATTTAATTAAAAGTTTTCAACAAAAACGAAAACAAATTCTCCAAAATAACATCATCATCATTACACTCACCTCTCGTAATATCGGGCGCGCCGCTGCCGGGCTGTGCGGGCGCGAGCTGCGCGGGCTGAGCGGGTGGCAGAGCTGCGGGCTCGGCCAGCGCGGGCGCGGTGAGTGCGGGGGTCAGCCCGCCGCCCGGCGCGCCCGCTACTGGCGCTGGTGGGGCGGACGACGCTGGTGGTGGGGACGGTGGTAGTGGCGGTGTGCGGCTTAGTTCCGACCTAGAGGAATATGTTCATGTTATATTTGATTCATAACAAGTATCAGAGCGAAAACGATATTAAATTCAATTTATTATATCAAAATATGTGTTATGATTATTAATCTAAAAAATATATCTGAAAATGTACATTTAATAACCCTTTCTATCTCAAATATAACGAATATATGAATATGAAACGCAGACGCAGTAAGAGACTAACCTACTACTACTTGTAAGTACTTTGAAATAATATTAATTCTTTCTGCTTTTTGGGGCTGCATTTCTACTTAAAAATTATGTCATTAAACTTATCCCACCCTTATTTAATGTGGATTTTCATTGTACATCTATAAACCACTATCTTATAATCTCAAATTCATCTTAACCTGCAACACGCCGAATAAAACCGGCAAGTTAATAAAGCGGTGTATAATTAAAAAAAAAAAGTAATTGAAACAATCCGTGTTTATGAAGCGGTGATTGCGGGGCCGGAGGGCAGATGGTAATGTAAAGAGAATTGAGATAATTATGTTTGTACGGCGTACCGTGCGCCGTGCGTTGTTAATCTCGTGTCGCTTTTAAAGTTTAATTTTTGATTATCAGTTGCGTACAGTTTAAGTAGTAATTGGTTAATTATATGAAGAGTTAAGAAAAGCTTAAATTAGGAAAATATATATTGAGTACGAGAATGTGTACGAGATGAATGAAGATGATTGTGTAGCAGAAACTAAAGTTATAATTAAATATATATCTTAAACCAACGATTTCTAAACTTAATACGTAAATCGATAAAGAGGATTGATTTTATAACACATAGGTATAAGTAGGTATTCATTTAAATCTAGTACGAACGTCCAACATATTTTGGTACAACTTTATGAACGTTCAAACCAATCAACTTTTACCAAAAAGCTAAACCAACCGCACCCTCAATTCCGCAGTCGGTTAATAACAAAACAGAGCTAGCTGCGGCATATTTGAACGCAATTAAACCGTAGCCAATTAATAGACAGGGTGGTAATTAACTCCCAACTGTAACCCGCTATTCAATTAATCTCTTCGTACTGTTTGCGATCATAATTCGGATTATAGTACGTTTTTAAACGTTTATTTTATTTTAATGGACTTTTTGTGGATGCTGCTTATTTAATTATAAACTATTTTCAAGTGATAACTTATGTGTTACTATTTACATATATGAGTAGCAAATAGCAACCGATTTGCTTCGATAAAATATATTTTTTACATAATAATTAACAATACATGTCAATAAATAAGTACTAAAATTAATAAATTGCCATTCTTACTCTTTTAAAATTTTACAAGAATTCTTGCTAGGTTACAAAATTACACGTGAGTAGTCGTAATTATTTACGCATTGGAAATTCGAACAATAAAAACATCAATAAGCTTCTATAACAATCGCCAATTACAACCTAAGCAATGACAGTTACCAAATCTGAAATCACACACATTTTTACAGCCAACCAAACCAACAAAAAAAGTCGAAAAACCATACAGTACGATAAAAAATACACCGATATGAAATATCAATACTGGCTTGTAAAAAAAAGTATTTTCGTGAGAGCGTCCCCCCCTCGGCACTGGGCGCTTTAATTAAGGCAATTAGAAAGATGGGCTGCCGCGTGTTTGCGTAAAAATCTAAACAAACCAAGCGGTAGGGATGCGAACAGCAAGACGTAACGAGTTTAAAATTCTGCCTGAATTTAAAATTCAAAATAATATTAGTAACTAGCTTCCGCCCGCGACTCCGTCCGCGCGGATGTCGGTCTTCGCGTGGATGGTTATTTCTCCATTTTGAGTACCTCTGTCAATAACATCTTATAAATATCTATTGGACCCAATTCCCAAATACGGCTAGGCCTATAATAATACCCAACGTGTGTTCGCGGTTCTACGGAACAACGTCTATGGATAAAACTGAAAAATTAAGATTAATTTTTTTCTACGCATTTTTCCAGGATAAAAAGTATCCTATTTTACGCCCAGGATAATAAGGTATAACTATACCAAGTTTCATCGAAATCGAACCGCTAGTTTTCACGTGATGCCTTCACATACAGACAGACAGACAGACAGACAGACAGACAGACAAAAATTTTTTTAATCACATATTTGGGTTTGGTATCGATCCAGTAACACCCCCTGCTATTTATTTTTTCAATATTTTCAATGTACAGAATTGACCCTTCTACAGATTTATTATATGTATAGATATTCGAAAATACTTTGGTTTTAAGATATTTTTTGCAATCAATTGAGAGAAAAGTTTATTTTGTTGGTTTCTTCTAAAACTATTTCCTAAACGCGAAAAATTTATGTAAAGTTTATATGTATTTTGCATCATGTACGTACAGCCGTACGCAAAAAAATAATAATAAACATAACTATAAAAATCATATCGATATTATAAACATATGCATATCTAATATCTATAAATCTCAACCATCGACACGATCCCAACACTAGAGCAAGGCGTATGTCCCCGGGGACATTTGGACAAATAATAGCTGGAGTGATTGTCAACACACGCACGAATATCGCGATCACGCCCCGTCTTCGGGACCGTCCCGCGGGACCAAGCCGAATTTGTGAATTGAAGAATATTATTTTAATTGAAGTTGGAGATATTTTATTGAACATATTGTAAGGGGAACTTCTTGTTATTTTGTTTGATGATGATGTAAGGAGCGGTGAAGAGATGAATTTGTACACCAAATGTTTTATAAGAAGTAGAATACCGACCTAATGCTTTCTTTACTTTTAGCGCTTGTTTCCATACCACATACCTTATTATTTACTACAACAGACACAAGTTTAATACTATATATGCCTACAAAATGCAAATTAGCGAATGTAGAATCTTTAGAGAAAGGTCCAAAAAATTTAAAATTACGATCACTAAGCTGAACTAAATCTCCATCATACATAACTTATTTTAATACTATCACCAATCTTCCAATAATAATATACCAACCGTTCAAACAAAAACATAATATCGAATGCTATAAGCGAAATTAAAGAGAAACAAAACTTGCAGACTGCAAATTGAAGAAAAAAGTGAACAGAGTGGATTGCTAGAAAAATATGAATTTTAAACGATTAATGAAATGAGAAATCCTCGATCTCATAACGCGAGTGGTGGGCAAACAAACGAGCCACTTTGCGTGTGTTAAACATGGCTTTTAACGTTTTATTCAAATTACATTTTTGTTAGAAATAATTTTGATGCGCTCGAGGTTCCTTACTGTTGTAAGATTCGCCGCTCTAATTTTTTTCGCTTGGTGTAAGATTTGATGAAAAACTGAGCATAACATTGTAAAGATGTATTTGTACAATTAGTTTGTTAACATCGTGCAAGAGTCTTTCGTGCATTCATCGTGCTTTCTTTTATACAGAGATTTACAATATACGTAACTACCCACATATGTTAAGGATTTAGTAATTCACACATCATTGTTCATTAGATTCGCTTGACTGTATGGAAAGCGTCAGAGAGATGCGTTCCTTCTTCCTACTTAGGATTAGAAAAACACTAGCTAATTTTATCTTTAAAACTAAATTATATAAACCACCATATATTATGGCAACCACGTGATGGAAAAAGAAGAAAAGGTAGACAAGTGAAGAGATGGTTAGATGATATTAAAAAGATTGGTGGAGCAGTATGGACCAGATATGCGAAGGATAGAAATGAGTGGAAGCGGCTGGAAGAGGCCTATGTGCCACATTAAGACACGCTGATAAACAAACCGGAAAATCCGATGTGTTAAATAATAGTGTTTAAGATATATTTAGTTTTATATGTATGTTTGTATCAGCAAAAAAGGCTTAAATAAATAAATATATATAGTGATATTAACGACTAGGTATTTAGGTATTACATTATAGGGATCTGTTTTTGATATTAATTAGTTTTAAGAAGCACCAATATATTATCTTTCAGGCTTAACAGAACCCATTATATTTTAAAAGAAGTTATTAATTTTCCATACAACGGAAAAGCTCAGTTCGTATGGTAAATACGAATAAAGCAGAGCTATCGATGTTTTGCCCACACAACATCAGTTGTTTGTTCAAGTGATTGGATTGTGTATTGGCGGTATTTATTTTGCTTTTTGTTTGCGAGAACTGAATTAATGATGGGCTTGGATTATATTTCATTGTATGGTGAACTAGCTTGCGGATCGCGGCTTCGCCCGTGTATTTACAGGAAATTTCCAAAAAAATGTAATATTACACTTAGGTAAAAAGTAGCCTATGTCACTCTCTAGACTCTTAACTATCTCCAGATACAAAAATCATATCATTTTATCCATTGTGACGTGAAAGAGAGGCAAACCAACAACCAACACACAAACATACTTTCGCATTTATTATACTAGATAGGATTGGTGTGTACACTGTACATTATTTTTTGGTCTCATTTTCTACATAAGTTTAATTTAATATCCACATAATTATCTGATGAAAATAATGTAATAAAATTTGGATGGTCTGATGGCCACATTTGTTCATGGAACTCCCATGGGAACTCCCATGAGGATTTAGATTATAATTAGCAAATTTCGGGTTGATAGATGTCACCTGTTTGTGAATAAAACTGTTAGAAAAGCTGTATAAAATATAACAGTATATCTGTATAAAATAATTCTTGTTAGATGTTATTTTTTCAACTGAAGAAACAATTTAATGTTCTTTTCTTGTTTTCCAAAAACAAATTATTCTGGATACCTACAAAAACAATGAATCGTTGATTCATTAGATAATTTTATTTTGGAATAGTTTAATAAAGGATTTTATGAATCGATATCGTGATGTAAAAAATATTGTTCGCATTGGATTCTAGAGAAAAGAACAACTCATGAAACTATTTAGTATTTGTGCCTGCTTCAATGAAGAAAACAAAAACAGCCTTACTAATAAAAAGTTAAACAATGGATAAATTTCCACCATTTTCTACCGTAGCTGTGTCCTGCTCTTGCTCACATGAAACGTCAGTCATAAAAACAAGACAGGTTATGGGTAACATTTTATTAGTAAGACCGTAACTTGTTATTTGTTAAAATACTATTCTTTGTGCCTGCTTCAAGTTTCAACTATGATTATTATCAATAGATATTTTAAATAACTGAAACAGAGCTCCGATTATAACCCACTCTTGTGGTTTATATGAAAACAACAGAGCCTGCCCTGGTAATGTTACTTAGTTCAAAGTTATTGCGAGAGATGGCACTGCATGCGAATTATAATTGTACATGCGAAAGAAATGCAGTTTTAATTTAAAATAACCAGTAGATGGCGCTGATATCAAATTTTAAGTTTATTTTAATTTATTATAGTTTGGAATATATTTGTGTGTACGTTAACTTTCCAGGAAATCATTCTTACATTTATCTCTATGTTTTTCAGTGTTTAATAAATAAATAAATAAATATTTCGGGACAATTTTCACACACGGCACAATCTGATCCCATACTAGGCTTTCGCTTGTGTTAGGAAACCAGATTGCTGATAAACATACATATATAATTTTAAATAAATAATAAATAAATTCATTAATTGGAATCAAAATATGTATTGCTTTTACTACAGCAGAGCCACCTACGGCTACGACCATGGCTTACCTTTAGACAAATCTCTATCAGCGGACACTATTTCCATATTTTCTAGTTTTTAGGGCGTGTGTTATTAGTCGGGTTGTAGTTTTTAAACTTTATATTTATTTAACTCATTTTGGAGTTAACTTGTAAGGTGTTTCATATTTGAATTGTGCTAAAATGTTCTTTCATTTTATACTCCACATAACTATTTTTTAAATTATTTTAGTAACTAGTCAGTTTATCTCTATATAAGTATTTATTTAAAATTATATATGAATGTTTATCAGCCATCTGTTTTCCATAACACAAGCGAAAGCTTAGTATGGGATCAGATCGTGCCGTGTGTGAAAATTGTTCTGAAATATCTATTTATTATTTATCTAACGTCATGTAATCTATAACAATGAAGAGGCTTCTAACGACACCTTATTTGCCTAATTACTACTTTATAAGTTATGAGGGAACAGATGAGCATCCATACCCACAACATACAAGTCATAATCATAACTCCTCCATTTGCTTCGTCGTAGTCAGGTAAAAATTGATTTCCAAGATTTGAGCCGGACATACATACATTACAACATAATAAAAGGCTTGTAAATAATATATCGTACCTGGAGGGATGCGCAGAAGGCGGTGCGTGTGGTGGCATGGGGATACCATTGATATCCCCCACTCCCCCCACTCCCACACCCCCAACACCACCCACACCAACTTCTTCTGACGATTCTTTGTCCACTGCGCGAGATCCTGAACAAAATAATAAATTAAATTAGAATATCAATTGTTAGTTTTACATTTATTTTCGATGTTTTAAGCCATTAGCTTCGAAATTGACACTAAAAGTGAAATTAAGCAAACATCTGCTCATGCCCGGTTCCTATATTTGAAAAACGATCCGTTTTAGTTACGAATAGTAGTATAATTAACCAAGCGTAAGCGAAAATCGTTCCTATAAAAAACGTCTCGTCAAGCAACTTACCGACGGCTTCCTACTGACGGATGGGAGGGTTACTATTAACGAACGGTAAGCATATTGTATGGAGAAGACAGTTTATCGCGTTCCTATAAATATTTTTAACGTCATTATGCTGTCAAAGTTACTATTCGTATAGCATTTTGTTTACCCGTCGATTTCGGGCGGTTAAATTCTTACTATTTCATTGTTTCCGCTTCAATATCAAAATGTGGAGTTCAGATAGTGATAGAGAAGTGTTTAATATTATATCGAATTTCGGAAGAAGATAGTGGGCGTGAAAGAGTATATATTATAGAGAAGGAGTGGATTTTTTTGCGACCCTGGATTCTCACGAATTTCAATTGAGATTTCGACTTGATAAAGAATCTGTTGAACAATTACTTCTTGAAATTTATCCAGACGTACGAATAAAAGGAGCCAGGTTAGTTTAATGGAGGCATTAATATTATACCAAACACGTCTAACCTTATTACATACCTAATTTATGTTGTCATTTCAGGAATCATGGGGTATCTCCATAACATCAATTACTGTTGACGCTGAGGTTCTATGCTTTAGGCACAATATCGATATCAGTGGCAGACCTATTTCCCTTGGTCACGGCATCACGCGTGAACGGGTGGACCGATTTCGATAATTATTTTTTTATAATGTTCCTTGAAGTACGAGGATGGTTATTATGGAAAGAAAACATAAACATCTACCAAGGGCGAAGCCGGGGCGGACCACTAGTATATATATATGTCTATGTTTGCAATGTAGAAATCAATTTTTTAAACATTGTATTGTAAATAATAAAAAATAAATAAAAGTACATAATAAAATGGAATAAAAGTTTTATTTCTTTATAACTATGTTTAATTTTACATAGTAATATGTAACTACATAATATATGCCAAAGAACTGTCCTGTGATTCTTACGCGACAACCCTCCATCGATTATCATCTTCTATATTATATTCCTTAACGCTGTAATAGGCTCTCTGAACTAAATACATTTTTTACATAAGATTTACATTTAGCACTAACAAATTCTTTTTCTACCGTGTGTCTAGATATATTGCTTAATAATATACAAAAATTAATTAGTTATTGTGTGTTCAGTATTTCAAGGGCGAAGCCGGGGCGGACCACTAGTATATTTATATTATGTATGTCTATGTTTGCAATGTAGAAATCAATTTTTTAAACATTGTATTGTAAATAATAAAAAATAAATAAAAGTACATAATAAAATGGAATAAAAGTTTTATTTCTTTATTACAGTTTAATTTTACATATTAATATGTAACTACATAATATATGCCAAAGAACTGTCCTGTGATTCTTACACGAAAACCCTCCATCGATTATCATCTTCTATATTATATTCCTTAACGCTGTAATAGGCTCTCTGAACTAAATACATTTTTTAACATAGGATTTACATTTAGCACTACCTAACAAATTCTTTTTCTACCGTATGTCTAGATATATTGCTTAATAATATACAAAAATTAATTAGTTATTGTGTGTTCAGTATTTCAATTATTGTGTGTTCAGTATTTCAATTATTACTTCATAATATTTGTCCATCATCCTTATTATGTTTGAATTTTTTGGCTGAAAATAAAAAGTTTTCCTGGTAGGTATTTGACCAATTTTTGCATTAAATGTGTTGGTCAACGAAGTCCAACATTCATCCTTTAATTTATTCGTAGAAGCATTAGTCTCCTTACTGGTTATAATAATTATTGAGCAATCTCGTCTTTACTCATAGCCTTCTTCGATTTCTGTAACAGAAATATATGTTTGACTTTAAAAGTGTCCGAAGCAAAAAGTAAGCGGCAGACGATTTTAAAGAAGAAATATAAAGGCGTACTTACCGGCGTAATATCCATTTTTAATAAATATATAAACAGTGGTCGTTGTATTGTTATTCTTTAATTATAAAACTTGACAATGAATCATCAATCAACAATGAATGACAATAATTTGACAACTGACAAGCAATGCACGCGTGCGCGAGAAAAACGTTCCGTTTTTGCTTTCTGTGTAACGCATTAGGTTGTTTAGAAGGAAAATTATCACGCAGATGTCTACAAATATATAGTTCTTTAGTATTAGTTCTTTATTAATAAGAAACTTTATTCTTAAAGTTTATAATTCGGCTGTATATTTAACTTATTTTGTCCTGAATTTTGTGTTATTTTAATTTCAATTTGGCTTATAACGAAACGCACATCTGTGAGTGAAGAGGGCTCGGTATTTTTATGACCAACGGATGTCCGTCGATAGCACGTCAAGAAATAAAATTGTGGAACGGTAATAACGACTCGTAGTTAGTTCTAGAAAAACGGATAGTAGCTTTGATACTATGACGATCCGTTGAATATAGGAACCGGGCATCAGTTATCTTGATGGTATTCACAAATATTACTAAAAGTATTAATCGAAAAAAACTTTAACTAACAACATAGACAATAACATTTCCTAAAATTATTAGTAATTCATATATTTGTAATGTGGTATAAGATAAGTGGTTGATGGACAATCTGGTTTGAAAAATCACATATTTGAGCCAAACAGCGCACGGACACGCTCTTAAATTGACGTACGTATTGAATAAAGAATTAGATTCATAATCATGCTATTATTTGTCCGAAACAAAACTCTGCCTATGCATATATGTATGTCGTGGCCATATCGTAGATTTGCTCATTTCATGAAATGGCCAATTTAGTTTGGCCAGATCGTTAAATCGTCAACGTTTCACGATTTGGTCATCCACATTTGGCCAGATCGTCGATCTAGCCAAACGTGGATGGCCATTTCACGAAATTCGACCATTTTTGTTTCTTTTTTTAAAAAGCGATTCGCTTCTGGCACTCGCCGGCCGCTGCCGCGGCACGCTCGCTTTGCTCGCTCGGCTCGTGCGTTGTTTATTAAAGTCTAACCTAACCGAACCTAACCTATATTTTATACGATCTACGATATGGCCACGACATGTATAAGGCATTCCTATGCATAGTTTTATGAGCATTACAGTTGACTTTGTAGATTACTTTCATGAAAATATGGCTAATTTTAATGAATGTATTATACAACGCTGACCGGATATTTTTTGTTTAATAGTCAATAAAGAAAAAATTCGAAGTTGGTATTAAAAATGAAAAAAAAATCATTGCATTCAAACTGGCTTTGATAATAATAATAATTAAGTTGTTCTTGGTACATTACATACATACATTTATGGAAAAATTGATTCAAAAAGACGTGTGTCACTCGGGGACTGCCGCGGTTGCGCTATTGCATGCTATGCCTTCAAGCCACACCTCCGCCCGTCCCCGTGGGGAGCGTGAGGTTTTTTCGTTACGGAATTTCTCGATTCGGTCCCCGCGCTCAAGGCCCGCGATAGAAGCTATGCAATAGCTTAAAAACTCATCTATTAACAAAACAACATACCCTGCGACCGCTGTAACCGCGTAGTAACGCCAGTGGAGCCCCCGGGCGCCATCTCGGGCTCCGGCGGCGGTCGGGGCCGCGCGTGTCGCCGCGGTCGGGGCTTCCGCAGCAACTGCTTGTAGTTCTCCGCCTTTTTCGATAGGTAGTAGAACCTGCACGATGGAGTAAGATTATGGAAAGGATACTTGTTCTTGTATAGGAATATGAGTATACTAAATTTCCGCCTACGGCTTCGCCCTTCAAAACAAAACCCTCATAGTTTTCGTTCCTGTAGGATTTCTGGAATAAAAAGTAGCCTATGACTTATTAAAGTCTTCAGCTACTTACGTAACAAATTTCATTGTAGTAGGTTCAGTAGTATTTGCGTAAAAGAGTAACAAACATCCATCCATCCTCACAAACTTTCACATTTATACCTCTAATATTAGTAGGATGAATATAATCATTTCTTTCATCTATACTTCACTACATACTCCACTACTATAGTTTATGTTATCTTTTTTAAATCAATTCGTTTAAAGGAGATATTATAAAGGTGTTGGTTGTGGAAAATAATTTTGGTGTCGGTTTTAGTGTTAAAGTTATGACAATATTGATGTCACTGTTAGTGTCGTTTTTGTAATTGCTATGTTGTTTTTATAATTAGTTGCGTAAGTGTTAGTGCTGGTGGTGGTTTACATACTATTAACGTTATAAGTGTTTGTGTATGTGTTGCAGTTGGTGCTGTTAGTGCAAGTGCTGGTTGTTGTAATTTTCAGTGATCGTATTGATGTTGCTGTTGTAATAAGTGTCGACGTTGGTGCTTGTGCTAGAGTTCTTGTTCTTGTCATTTTCTGTTTCTTATTATCTTGTTCCTTTCTAGTTAGTATTGTTCTTGCTTTTCTTTTGGTACTTGTGTATCTGATGGTATACCTGACGCAATCCCGCACGCTCTTGCGCGGCAGGAAGGAGGCGATCTGGCCGAAGTTCTTGGGATGCTGCAGATACTTCTCCCGGAACAGTTCCCGCTCGCCCGGGGACCACGTGTTGCGTAGTTGCAGCTCCTTGTGCTCCGTCTCCATGTCTATACAGCGCTCTGCGGATAATGTTAATTATTAAAAAAAATAAAAGTATTATGTCATGAAATCATGGTAATAGTGAAACTTTTTTTTACATTACATACATACATTGGCCAAAAAAACCATACACTGAATATAGACAGACAACGCGATCATAACAAATGATGTATCGTTTGATATTAATAAAATTTTTCATGGAACACGAATTTACTGATGTATACAGTATAATATTCAGTCAGCTGCTATTAAAATAATTAGAACGAAGTCATTCTAGTGTTCTTTAAATGAATAAAAGCGACTCGCTGATAGGTTTCACGTCAAAACGAACATCGATTTTTATTTATTTTTTGTAAACATACTGTTAACATCCAGGTGTAGGGGTCTCGGCTCCTTGGGGTCCCTGAGCAACGGTGGCACCACAGTAAGAGACCTCATCTTCTTGTCTTCATGCTCCTGCTCATGTAGACCGTCAGCTATCTCCTCCAGCTCGGCTTCCGATTTGACGCGGGCTCCGAGCCGGTTGAAACGTTCCCTCTCTTCTCGCTGTTTCCGGAGTTCAGGGAATACCTGGGTGGGAAGATTTTTATGAGTTTAGTTTGTTTGATCTTTAGATAGTTATAATTTATATTGTTAGTGGATATTCTTAGTGAAACTAGTAAACGATATAGCTATTAACGAATAGGTAGTTAATTAGAAGTTAATAATAATTAAGGTAGTTATTCCGGAGGAACCAACGCCGTCGGAGAAATGTCTTATTTATTGTTATTAATAGTGTTTAGACCTTTTTAAGGAAGTATTAAGTGATCCAGAACAACTTGACATTATTTATATGCTACAATAAAACTTTATAATTACTAAGGAATCAGTGTCTTATTTAATTTTCATTCTATCCACACTGTTATATTGCCTATTTATCTACCTACACTTAAAGCCAATTATGTTTTTATATCATTTAGTACAACATAACCAATAATTAAATTATACCTTCTCAAAGAACTCCCTATTTCTTGCATCCTTGGCTTTCCTCTTCTGTCCTTGTTCCAGTCTTTCTACACGACGCATCCATTCGGCTGCTCGCCGACTGTATGCTTCCGCTAATGCGTCTTCTTTCTGGAAATTAAAAAAATTATTAATATTAATTGTATTATTCTTTGTAGTATGCTCAAACTTATTAAGGGGCTGCATTTAATTGTATTATTCTTTGTAGTATGCTCAAACTTATTAAGGGGCTGCATTTATACTAGTATTATAAAGCTCAAGATGTTTGTTTGAACGCGCTAATCTTAGGAACTGCAGGTCCGATTTGAAAAATTATTTCTGTGTTAGATAGCCCATTTATCGAGGAAGGGTATAGGCTATATATCATCACCCTAAGACCAACAGGAGCGGAGCAATGCGGGTGAAACCGCGGGGCGCAGCTAGTAAAATATATATAAAGTTGCAGGATCCTGTTTTCAGTATTGTATGGCAATCATGCTTATATCATGTTTTTACCATCATACACATAGTTAGAAGTTAAGCAGTGCATAAAAATCAGTTTGTAGTGAAACACAAATCCTTTTTCATGGACAACATACAGTAATAAAAAAGATAGATTGTATTTTACAAAAATCTTTAGATAGTTACACCAATCCTTTAGTAATTACTTCAACCCATTGGGAGTAACACCCACTTTTTGCCTAACACCAAACTATAATCTCCCATTGTAACATAGTTTTTTCACATTTTCAAACCAACCTTTTCCGCCTCCAGCCTCACAGCCCGCAAATGGTCTGCTAACCGTTTCCGGAAGCTCTTGTGTTTGCGGATGTTCTCGTGGTATATGAGCGTGTCTTGTGGTTGGTTGTACAGCGGGTACGTCACTTCCGGGCCGAGGTGCGCGAGCGCAGCGTGGCCTGCTGCCGCCTGGAATATAAAATATAATATAAGTATAACAATACAATTATAACTCTATCCTACTTATATTATAAACTAGCTTCCGCCCACGACTTTGTACGTGCATCCCCGTTTTTCCCCGTTCCCGCATGAATTTCGGGAAATCCTTTCTTAGGGGACGCCTACGTTATGACATCTACCTGCATGCCAAATTTCAGCCCGATACGTCCAGTGGTTTGGGCTGTGCGTTGATAGATCACTATATCAGTCACCTTTGAGTTTTATATATATAGACTAGCAGTCCGCCCCGGCTTCACCCGTGGTACATATTTACGTTTTTTCTACATAAGAACCATCCTCGTACTTCAAGGAATATAATAAAAAAAGAATTAACGAAATCGGTTCAGCCGTTCTCAAGTTATGCGCTTACCAACACATTTTGGGATTCATTTTTATATTATAGAACTAGCGGTCCGCCCCGGCTTCGCCCGTGGTACATGTTTACGTTTTCTCTACATAAGAACCATCCTCGTACTTCAAGGAATATAATAAAAAAAGAATTATCGAAATCGGTTCAGCCGTTCTCGAGTTATGGAATTACAACGAAAAGTGGCATTGATTTTTATATATTAGACAAGAAGAAGATGTATGTTGTTACTGTTACACGTGAAAACCACGGAACGGATTTGAATTATTCTTGGCAATGATGTAGCTTATGAATCAGAATAACACGTGAGCTTACACTTGCTTGAAACTTATTAACTATACTTAACACGTTCATCGCCATGGTGGGTCAAAATGACCGGCACTTGATCTAGCCATTTGGGCCATGGGGGGTCAAAATGACCGGCACGCCAGACCTACCTTTGCGAAGCCCGTTCGCGCCGCAGAATGCAAAAGCTGTGTATTCAACCATACAATGTGACCGGCGCGGCCCCAATGAACACCTGTAACTACTTGGTTTTTTGATTTTTTGATGGCATACCTGTTTTTAGGACTTAGAGAAAAAAGTTAATGAAAAAACATAGGATTTCGAATCATATATTTTTATTTCTGTTATAAGTTGCATTTATGCATAAAAATGAAAAGACAACAGAATATTATTAATTTTAGGCATGTTTTTATCAAAATTTAAGAAAAAAAGAAAGACAATAGAACAAAAAATATTAGGAACGTTTTTTATCAAACCACAATTACAAATCGTCATACGAACAACAATCAAACTAAAGATTAATTCAACTCTAAATGGATATTCAAACATTTTAGTGGCATTTGTCAAAACATTGACGACATAAATGGGGATTGCCGGGACAAATAGTGCAAAACCAAGAAACCTTCTTTGTTTTGTTCTTGGCCACATTTCTTCCATGCAACTCAACATTTGATTTGTAACAATCACGACAAAATTTTCTTGTTGATACTGCTGCACCTTCTTTTTTCTTAAGCTCGTGTTTTTGTCTTCTGGGTCGTGGTGTGGTCAATCCCGTATTTTCTTGACTACCCTCAATCAACTGCTTTGCCAACAGTCGCCTAAAATCGACGACAGATATCTTCTTCTTCGTTGTACTTTCATATAGTACTCTTGCATTTACTACAGCAGTATTGAGTAATAATTCGATACCGAGCTTCTTATACCACTTTAACGTCTTTCGCAATGGACTCGAATAAGCACTCATTTGGTCAGACAAGTCAACGGCTGCTTTGGCTTTATTATAATCAATCACAATTTTCGGTTTAATTGTTTCAACCCCTCTTTTGTTCTTTTTTTTTGTAAAACCAATTGAATGTTTGGTTGACAACAAACACACGTCCCTCTTATCCTTCCACTTCATAACCGTGACTCCGTTTTTGTTTTCTTTTGCCATAAACTCACCCGGTTTCAGATTTCCAGTCATGACGTCCTTTGGTAAGTTCTTCCTGTTTTTTCGTAGGGTCCCTACTAAATGAGTATCGTGTTGAACTAACTTCTCAGCTAGATCTAAGCTTGTATACCAATTATCTACGAACATGGTATGACCTTTTCCAAAGTAGTTACGTGCTAAATTCAAGACAACGTTGGTTGGAGTATTATCCTGTGAATCTAATGTCTTTCCTCCATATACCTCCACCTTTGTCGTATAGCCAGGAGTAGTACACAATTTAAATAGCTTGATGCCATATTTATGTCTTTTCGACTTATTATATTGACGGAAAATGATACGCCCACGAAATGGTATCATACTTTCATCGACGCATAAACATTCATCGGGAGTATAATGAATTGAAAATGTTTGGTTCAATATTTCAACCAATCTTCGTATTTTACCCAGCCGGTCATTTTTTGGAACTTCTTCGTTGTTGGAAAAGTGGAGCATTCTAAGCAAAACTTCGAAGCGGTTGCGACTCATAGTCTTTTTTGCAAAAGATTGACCCAACATTTCATCATTAGACCAATAGTCTACGATTTTTGGTAACTTCACTATACCCATCCAAATAATCACGCCTAAAAATCGTTTTATTTCTTCTTTGTCGGTTGGCGTCCAGAGCCGTAGTCTCGACTTATCTTTAATGCCACCTTTATCGATACTTTGTTGGGCAAATATATTCGTCTGATGTGCTATATTTTCAAATAACTGGTCAGTGACTAAGAGGGAATAGAAATCAACAGGTGTAGCATTGGCTAGTTGATTTCGAAGTGAGTAAGGTTTCAGTCCCGGTATTTCGGTAAAAGGAATTAAACGAGGCTGCTTACCACGTGGCTGGTACCACTCACATTCAGGTGTATGGCCGGATAAAGCTGGAGATAAGTCACGGTCATCTTCTTCACTGTCCGACAAAATAACTCGACGTTTTCTGGTACGTGGAATATTTATCACTTCATCACCCTCACTTATGACATGGTCAGTACTGCAATGTGACCTCTCTAAACTGTCAATTACATGTAATTGTTCTTGTGTAAACTCAAAGTCAAAAAAAGTGTCCATTTTAACAATAAAACTATTTTTTCTGCTAAACAAAATCTTAGCGTGCATTTCATGACCAAAACAAATGCGAACTAACGAAAACAATCCGTGATTGGCTTGAGTCATAGGGAGAGGTGAAAGGGGTGAAGGGAGGCGGGAACAACAACCGCACGCACGGTGTACTCCCGCGCTAGCATCCATTAGGCGCGCGGTACCCGTGCGTAGTAGACGTGTCTATAACGTTTGTAAGTACGCTGACCGGCATTGTGACCGGCAAGGCCTGAATGTAATAATTATTCCGTTTAGGCCGCGCTGGGTCGTAATGACCGGCACTTAAAAAAACCCTAAAATAAAGCCAAAATAAACAAATATCACTGTAAAACTTTTATATATGAACAAATAAACCTATAAATAATCATAAAAACCAATGACATTTTTTTATGATTTTGTAAAATAATAGTCGGCGATGAACGTGTTAATGCAAGAACTACACTTTTATTTTAGAAATTTCAAATTTGACTGACATTAATATTATCCTTTTCATTGAAATTCGAAGAATTTGTTAAAAAAAAAATTATATAGTAGTAGTAGTTGAATAAATAACTATGTTTATGTGTGAAATTTTGCCTCTAGTTTTATGTGTGTTTTATGAGGCAAGAGTTACAGATTTACATTTCACAAAAAAATCCAATTATCACTGACCCGTTTCCTATTATCAGCATATATACACTGCGGCAGACTCCTGTGTCGGGGCGGAGCCTCCTCGGGCTCCGCTGCCGCGGCCGGCTTGGAGGCCGTCTGTTCTAGTTCCTCTTGCTTCTTCTTTAGTTTCGCTAACGTGGCCTCCGACAACGCCATCTCTCTATCCACCTGGAAGATAAGAACGGGGTGTTAATATGGTTCGTTTTTATTTATTTAGAAAGTCATGGAATATCACATCTGTATGCATAAGTTAGAAAATGGTTAAAATAATATGTAAGAAATGTTCTATAATAATATCTAGTACCTATCTTAAAACAATGCTAATAAATGTTACTGAAATATCACAGCATAACAAGAATGCAACTGTTGCTAATGAAAATTAAAATTAATTACTTATGTTTAAAAAATTATTGATAGATTGAAGGCAAATTAAGCACAAAAGATTATCATTACATTAACAAATAGTTTTGCTTACACCACAACACACTACTTTAAATATTGATGATTATTTACTTTTAAGTATTTTATTTAAGTCATATATATAAAGTGCCCTGGTATTTCTTCATTTAACATATAAAACCAACAGTTTCCTAACATGCTGATGATAAAATATACTTCAATTCAACTAATAGAATAATCCTTCATTTCCAATACATCCAACAAAATAAAACATTATACCTTAGATATTTGCTGTAACAGATCATCTTTGGTGGTGCGAAAGTTCTGGTCTTCGATGGTCGGCTCTGAGGGCGGGTTCGGTGAGAGCACCTCCACCGTGTTATACGAGTTCATAACGGGCTCCTGGAATTGTAGAATAATCATTTTTTATAAGTATGTCTCAAAATATTAATGTCAATCTATACTAATATTATAAATGCGAAAGTAACTCTGTCTGTCTGTCTGTTACTCAATTACGTCTAAACTACTGAACCAATTTTCATGCAATTTGGTATAGAAATATTTTGATACCCGAGAAAGAATATAGCTACTTCTTATCCCGGGAAAATGACGCAATCCCGGACTGCGCGAGCGAAGCCGCGGGCGGAAACCTAGTATGTAGATCATAATTTCATATATTTGTGGTAGTTATTCCGGATCTTGGATTGGAAAGAAATCAAACAAAATCTGTCTATCAGTTAACGATTTATTAACTCCAACCTTTTAAGAAATATAAACTTGATGTAGAGTGTAGACTATTATAATATTAGGTAGTACCTATTACGTAGTTCATACTTTTTGATAAAAATATTTATTCTTCTTATATTTTGCAGTATTTGTAAGATATTCTTGTTCATTATTATAAATTCACTACTTATGTAAAACAGTGTCATAAATAATATAAATCACTCTAATTAATAAACTCAAATAACATCTTCATCAGTGTAAAATGCCTAAACATTAGTTTCCCAACTAATAAATAGAATCCTGCTTGCTAATTATATACTGTCACTCAATTACTCATTTAATTATAAAATAGTTGGAAGGTAAGGGACAATATATTGTAATTAAAGTTATGTTCAATACAATTACTTGTAATTACCAAGTTATTTAATGCTCATAAGTAACAACTAATTACCATTTTACAAGAAGTGTATTTGTCAACACCATCTTTATCTAAAGATGGGATTAATTGAAACATTTCTAGTATATAAAATAACGGATTTGACGGGGAAACCTTCAAGAAAAGGGCACATTTATATAATATATCTCAAAGGCCGGCAACACATTCGCGGTGACCCTAACATCGCGAATGCTTATGGGCGGCGGGCATCACTTTCCATCAGGTGAGCCTGTTCGTTTGCCCGCTTCAACGATAAAAAAAAATATTACTGATAGATTCACTGGTTATTGGTCGTTTTAGATAATTTCACCTTCTCAAACTATCATATCATAGTTTTTTTTTTATGATGGAGGATATTTTTACGTATGTCGTAACCATGTAGGATTTATTTGGGACTCCGTGAGCAGCAGCTGACCCTATTCAAACAGGATGTCTGAATATGTTTATTGTTTTCAATATTCTCCATAAAAATGGGCTTTCTAACACCGAAATATTTTTTTAAATCGGACCAGTAGTTCCAGAGATTAGCGCGTTCAAACAAACAAACTCTTCAGCTTTATAATATTAGAATATAAGTTATAATGTATGTATAATGTATATGCTGGGTCTACACCACCACGAACTTACTCTAGTATCGACCCTGAGCGGCTGGTGCTGCTGGTGCGACTGGTGCGGCCGCTCAGCAGACAGCCGGATCTTCTTGAAGGGCGGCGGGTCCGCGGGCGGCGGGTGGTGGGCCGGCGGGCCGGGCGGCGGCGGCAGGTACGCGGAGCCGAGCAGCGACATCCGCGCGCCCGACCGGTACTCGCCCACCGTGTTGCCGCTGCGCCCATAGCTGGAAGACAATCATAATTAGTAAATACTTCAACTACCTACGTAAGATGAGGGTTCACACACCTTCGTTGCAATATTTTTGTTTAAGATAAGAGATCCATTATAAACTTGGAAGTGAATTGTAATTTACTTTAGGAATATTACGAAGAAATTAAATAATAATCTATAGTCTATACCTATAATAAAATTGGAGTGTCTGTTTTTAATATTGAAATAACCAATGTTTACGAACATGTTGATTCGACAAGGACAAGTGTGCGCATGAAGTATCCCATGAAAAGTGTCATTAGGGAGAAATACTATTTTGGACATTATTTCTTAGTAGCTAATTATTATTAACAGATCCACTTTGTCGATATACTACAATAAAAAATAAAAATACAATAAGCATAAGTTACAAGATTCATACGAATAATTAACAATATTAAAAGTATCCCGAATTATAAAATCAAATTCCATCCGATCCAATAATTCTACGAATATTTCATGCAAATATAATAGGGTTCCTTTATATAAATTCCTGTTACCTTCTCCCAAATATACGAACCCATTTTCATTATTCTGCTCCCCTGTACGAAGTTAGGCGTAAGTCCCAAAACGATCGAGGGTCATCAAATGAGTTGAACGACCGAATTATGTGCGCGGTAATTATACGATTTTTCATACATAATATTAATTCGCAAATTTAATATTTATGCAAATAAGTTTCGGATAAATTGTAAGGTTTAAACTTTAAATTAAACTCTTTTATTATAATTACTGTTGACTGTATAAATACTGACAGACGTAAGACATTTGTTTAAAGATAAGATGTTTAAAAAAGTCTCCTTAAAACACAAGTCGAGGATTAAATTACTTTATTTTATTTATTTAACATCATGTTTATTGTTGCGTAGTGTTACGTAGTAGGTTAAATAACTTAACCAATGTTACCTATGAGATAAAAATGATTTTTTGAAATCGATTTTGCTCTTCAATCATGACTAACTTATAGATACATATTTCATAATATCGACTAATTTAAAATCAACTTTAGAAGGCTTTCACGTCAACAACTACAAATCAGTTTCCTATACAAGCCTTCGTTTTCTATTTCTTCCAAATAAACCAAGTTTTTCCCTTAATCCATTCGCATTTCATGAATACACAATCAACTAAATTAACACATTAACCACGAAACAAAATCGACGGAGCAGATAGCAATCTCAAAACAATGCTAATTGCAGAAGCACACTGCAAATTGAAACGGGTCAGTGACCTCGTACATGACTCAGTTTAGTTAACCTATCTACAGGACGAAAAAACCCTGATAATAGTACATTCTTATGTTTTATTCAATGCAAATATTTGGACGTAATTATCATCGTAATGAAACACGATTTATGCATTATTACCTAACCTTGTAATTTTAAAACATAGCCAAACGTGGCCAAACCTTGTTCATATCTAAATATGACTTCATTCAACATCTAAGTAAACTTTCATCGAAAATATTATATATTTACATTTCATTCATTTATTAATTTAGCACTCATAGAAAAATCAATAACCACGTGCTTTTCGCGCGCGAATCTCGCTCCAGGGTTGCCAGTCGCCACATGTGGATATAGAACAGGCCACAGGACTGCTACAGGCCCGCGTGTCGCCACGTGACATTCATTTTAAGATTTTGAGATCATTGTCCCGCGGCACCGCGTCGCGGTCGCGTTGATTCCATTAAAATTTGCACGCGAATTAATCGCATAGGGTTGCGAATTATATTTTTCTGCAGTGTATAAAACAACTGAACAAAATTATGTAACAAGTTTTAATTTTTGGTAAAAAATTTCTAGAACGTTCTTGAGTAAATCATGTATTTGTTATTCGATCTTGCCATATCTTGCAATAAACAAGTTAAAATTTGAATAGAATCTGTGACCTGGTAGAGAACAGGAATCTAGTTTGTTGGCAGGAAATATAAAAGAAAATAATGGCGCAGTACCTAGTAGTGTTCATAAAAATATCAAAAGAAGTTTACAAGGAACTAAATATAATATTCTTATGCATATTTCACAAGTATTAATTAAATTGCAAGTGTCACGATTACGCAACACGAGTGCATACTCATCTATAAATAAATTTTGTTTATTTTATTACTTGGCAATTTATAGATTTACGTCACACGATTGTAAGCGTATTCTTGCATATTTCATTCAACCCTCGACCACCAAAACTAGGTAATTCTCACTTCCCGTGAAATTAAAATGTTGTAACGTTCAAAGACAATAAAATAAAGTTGGAAAGCTGGACAACCTTGCGTTCGAGAAATCGGCGGGCGTCGACGCGGGGCCGGGGAAGGCCAAGGTTGCGGCGCGTGGCGCGGGGCGGGGGGCGGATAACTGTAGCGGCTGTTTATTTTTTATTATTATTCATCGAGCGTCGCGGACACGTGGTCGCCAGCGTGCTGCTCTCGATTCGCGATACGCATTGCAGTTATGCTTTCGTGCGCTACACTCTACAGTCTACACAGACACAGTACGCTGACGTGGCGCGGAACGCGTCCCAGATTACAAACTTACTAACTTTATCCACCTACTTTTTATGCCAGACTTTACTCGACATTTTAGTGATCACTTTTATAAAGCAGCATTACTAGTATAAAGCCGTGGCTTGCCTCGTCTGCCCTAACTCCTAATGTACGTATGCTTAGATCTTTGAAACTGCGCAACAGATTTTGATGCAGTTTTTTTTTAATACAAAGATAGAGTGATTCAAGGGGAAGTTTTTACTTTTTAGTAGGTAATGCAAAGCGGGCGGAAAGCTAGTATCTAATAACTTTGGTGTCAGTCAAGATAACATCTTGTAATGTCATTAAAGTGGCATTGTACTTTAATTACCCAACGCCAGTCATTAAGATCGGAATCGGCCAAATTGCTGAGATAACTCGTCGTTAGAGCCATGCTATAGCTATTGCAAATAATCATATTTAGTTGCAATTCCAATTATTTGTTGTATTATTTGTTATGCCAGATACGAATTACAAAAGGTACGCGTATCCTTAAAAATAAAATAACGAAGCTTAATCAAGCAACAAATTTCATAATTTTCATTTCATTCATTCTTCTAGACATTTACCACTACAAAATCAACATTATCCTATGTGATTATTATTTTTTGCTTTAAACCACGTCTTCATTTTTCAATCACGAAATTCGTAAAAAAGCTAGTAAGTACATACTAAATAATGTAATTAAAAATAATATCCATTTACTAACAAATTTGCAAAAAATAAACACATACATTTTGCGTTGTAAACCAATACAGTTGTTACTTAATCGACATATAAATATGACAAAGTAAACGTAATTCGAGTGGTTCTGTTTAAATTCGATATGTTTTTTTTTTTTTTTTTTTTTTTTTTATAGTGGAGAATGCATTTAGGCATACCCAGGGCACTCGGGGAAAGAGCCCTGGGTTATGTCGGACTCACCCAGCTGAGTGCAGGGACCTACCGACTAAACTCCACTGTGTTCCGCCGTGCCGCTTTATAGACGGGGCCGCGGGTATTCGGTAGAACCGCGTCCGCAGACCCGTCAGCGGCAGCCTATCTCCAGGCCCAACGCGAATGTGGCGGGAGGCCGCCAGGTCTACCTTCCTGGGGGGGCGGCGTGAGTGGAACACTTCTCACGCCGCCTCTCCGCACCGGATGATGGATTATATCCCCGTTCCACCATCCGGTGCCCATCATCAGGGAGGCAGGTCGCGACCGTGTAAAGCGGCCGCGACACGGCGACGACGCCCAATAGGACGACGACGCCGAATCGGATCCGAGGAAGGGTTTCTCTCGCGGGCCCGCTCTGCCTCCTCCTTCTGCGACATCACATACTCGCAGTATGTGATAGCCGCGGACCACGATCTGTCGCCACCAACCATTTTGCGAACTATGGAAGGCAGGGAGAGATCAGGGCCGACGACTGCGACCAGGCGAGCTCGGGGCTCTGACCACGCGGGGCACACGGCGAGAGTGTGGTCTGCCGTGTCCTCCGGACAGTCGCACCAATGACAAGCCATTTGCGGCTCCCGTCTGGCGACTTTGCACAGGTACCGCCCGAAACAACCGTGTCCGGACAGTACCTGTGTCAGGCGGAAGGTGATGGCCCCATGCCGCCTGTCGCACCACTCACGTAGGACCGGTCGGATTGCTTCGACCGTCCTTACTCCTGCGCTGGGCTCTTCGAGCCGACGTTTCCACTCAATGAAACGCCGCTCGAGAGCATCAGCCCTCCATTGCTGGACCTGCTCCAGATATGGGTTGATCCCATGCGATCTAGACGCGGCGACGCGGCGATAAACGTCTGCCAGCATTTCGGCGTCCAGGTCCCACGGGGGCGTCCCCGCCATTACGCACGCGGCCTCGAAGGACACCGTGCGATATGCCCTCACGATTCTGAGCGCCATGACCCGCTGCGGTCTACGCAATAGGGGTCTGGTACGGGCGCTCAAAGAGTCAGCCCAAATGGGCGCACCATAGAGGGCCATGGAGCGAATGACGCCGGTGTAAAGACGACGGCACGCACCCCCAGCCCCTCTAAGATTCGGGAGCAGACTTCCAAGTGCCCCGGCCACCCCAACAAGCCGGGGGGCTAGGCGACGGAAGTGCTCCACGAATGTCCAGCTGCTGTCCAACACGATGCCCAGATAGCGCAACGTGGGACCAACGCTGATGGACGCACCGCCCACCTGGATTGCTGATCCAGCAGCCTGCGCCCTTCGACGGCCACGAAACAAAATCGCCTCTGACTTGTCCAGGGCCACCTCTAGACCAAGTCTTCTAATGCGGCGCACAACTTCCGCCACCCCAGCGGTCGCAAGGAGGGCCGCGTCCCTATACGAGGCCCCACGCGCAGTCACCAGGGTGTCATCCGCATAGCAAAGCACGCTTACACCCGGGAGATAAGTGGCGCGCAGGACCCAGTCGTAACCGATGTTCCACAGGAGAGGCCCAAGAACCGAGCCCTGTGGAACACCGCACGACATTTCCTTTTCCATCCATCCACGGCGTGTGGGGTACGCCACAGCCCTCTCTGATAGGTAGGACTGCAGCAATCGCACCATGTACTCGGGCACGTTGTGATAGCGGAGCGCCTCAATTACGCAACTCCATGGTAGCGTGTTAAAAGCGTTGGCGATGTCAAGAGACACCGCCAAAAGCACTCCACCTTCATCAGCCACATTGTCTGCGAGTTCACGCAGCGCAGCGATCGCATCAATGGTGGACCGTCCCCGGCGGAATCCAAACTGGTTTTCGCTCAGGTCCGGCCCCACTCCCTCCAGGTGGTCGATGAGGCGAGCTGCGAAAACGCGCTCAAAGAGCTTGCTCACCTCATCGAGCAGCACGATCGGCCTGTAAGCCGAGGGCGAATCGCGCGGGCGTCCGTCCTTCTGCAACAGGACCAAATTCCCGGTCTTCCACCTCCGGGGAAATTGGCCCTGTTGAAGGCATTCTGTGAAGAGCTGTTCCACCCTGGGTCCAAGTGACTCTAGCGCCAGTACCCAAGCCCGCCCTGGGATACCATCAGGGCCGGGGGCAGTCTTTTTTGCTTTGAGCCGCTCCACTGCCACTGCGAGCTCGTCACGCGTGACCACCGGGACATTTTCATCAGCATACTCCTCCTGCACAGTCATTGTGGATACCATCGGCGGGGGAGAATGTCTTCCCCGATTCGGAAACAGGGACGTCACCACCTGCTCCAGAAATCGAGGCTCCAGAGTTTGAGATAGGGGCGGGGCCCAAGGGCGAAGCTTTTGCCTCACCCTCTTGTAAGGCCGACCCCAGGGTTCATGGTTCAAACCCTCGAGCATCTCCTCCCATGCGCGAGTTTTTGCTGTGCCTATCGCGCCCTGGAGAGACACGATACAGTCTCTGTAGACGGCGTATAACCGCGCCTCCTCCTCTTCGTCACGCCGTCTACGGCGTCTATGCCTGGTGTACGCCCGCCTCGCAGCTACGCAAGAAGCGCGTAGCTGGGTGATATCGGCGGACCACCAGTACATTTGTCGCCTTCGTGGAACTGACCGCACTCTCCGCATGCTCGCGTCGCAGATTTGCGCCATTGCATCGGCAAGCCAAGTGGCCTCCTCCTCCACATCAACACCGTCACCCTGCGGCGTCGGGAGCCAGGCTTGCACTATGGCAGCTTCAATGAGAAGCTCCCTATCTAGGCTTCCAAGCGCCCAGCGCGGACGGCGTTCACCAGTGAGGAATCGACTGTGAGCCGTCGAGGGCGTGGAGACGCTGAACCGGATGTAGCGGTGATCCGAAAGCGTCTCCACGTCCACCAGAACCCTCCAGTCCTGAATACAACGAGCGAGAGCGGGGCTCGCGAAGGTGATATCTACAATAGAGCCACCCCTCTGTCGCACGCATGTCAGCTCTGTTCCGCGGTTAATAAGTGTTAACCCAGAGGCGACCGCCCAGTCTGCAAGCAGAGTACCTCGCACGTCACCTGCCCGGCAACCCCAAGACACGGACTTGGCGTTGAAGTCCCCGGCCAGGAGAACAGACATTGGCTGCGCGAGGTCGATCATATCTCTCAACACGACGAGGAACTCCTCGAAATCAGCGAGACAGCGATTTGGCGAGAAATACACCCCCACGACGGTGTATCCGTTAATTACCGCTGATACGCAGCCCCGTCGCCTGACCACTCGCTCTATTTGTGTACCGCCTTGTGCAACTAGTGTCACCAAGCTATCCAGATCACCCGCCCAGTTATCCCAGGCGGGGACATTGTACGGCTCAGACACAATCGCCACATCAATCTCCCACTCTGCCAGGCTTTGGAGTAAAAGATCCTGGGACCTAGCACAGTGGTTGATATTGGCCTGTAGGAAACGCAGTGGGGCCATTACTGCGTTTCCATAGCTGCCTCCGTTTGCGGCACCTCAGCAGGCACCAGAGCAGAGCGTGATGGAACCCGAGCGCCATCTTGCTTCCGCATTCCGCCTTTTTTTGGCTTGGGGGCCTTACAGGCTAAGCTTCCAAGTCGATGTTCTGCTGGTCGCTTTGCTTCTGCACAAAGGGCGCAGTGAGCAGTGGTAGCAGAGCATTCACCCGCTTTGTGGCCCATTTCACCGCAGCGGAAACAAATGGTACTCCGATCCTCGAGTGATGAGCACGTAGCACTTACGTGGCCTAGCTCCTGGCAGCGGAAGCAGCGTAGGGGCTTCTGCTCGATTAATGAGACCTTTGCGGAAACCCATCCCACCAAAACGTGCCCCACCTGCGCCAACTTTTTCGCCGCGGTCACCGGACAGCTCACCCAGGCTGACATTGCGCCCCGAGGGCCAGAACGCAGAGCACCACACTTTACGTGCTCGACGGAACACTCCCCTGCGTGTGAGACCGCGACCGCAATGTCTTCAGCAGAGGCCGAGTCATCCAGGCCAGTAATTCGCAGCTCTGCGCACTTCACTGGCCTGGTCACCTTCACATTATCCTCGCCTAATACCTCCCGCAATTTGGTGGCTAGAGCATCCGCTTCCTTTGTGCTGGAAGCACCAGGTACCTCCAATATCCTGGCACCGGTAACACCACGCTTAAAGCGCATCGCACCAATGCCGATCTCCCCAAGATCGATCCCACGCCGCGCCTCCATCATGATCTTGGCATAGGTTATGCCACGCTCCTCCGCTCCCGGCTGAAGGGTCAGGACGACAGCCGAGGAAGAGGGAACGTGGAGCTTGTGTCGCTTTTTGCGAGACTGCGCCGCAGGCTTCTTAGCCTTGGCCCCCTTTGTTTTCTTCCCGCCCTTCCCGACAACAGTCCATTCTTCTTTTGGCTGCTGTTGCGGGAGGGGGTCTGAGGATGGGGCTGATATGGAGGGCGCGACTTTGCTGGCGGGTTTTGAGTTCGCCGCGCTTTTCGACGCCGCTTTTTTCTTCTTGTTGGCCTTCGGCTTCGGCTTCATGGCCGTCGCTGCAACCTGTACCGCCACTTGCTGCTTTAAAGCAGTCTTCCCGACTGGAGCCGTAGCATGCTTCACGGCCCGTTTTGGAGTGGACCCCGTCGCCGATATGCCCGGTTGCGGTACCGAGGCAGCCATTGCATACGTTTTTTCTGCTGGTGGTAGGAGAGTGACAAGGTCCTGGGTCGCCTGTTGGACGCCCTCCACTGACGCTCTCCTGTTATCCGCCGCCAGCGCCGGTCTTAAGCGCTTAGCCGGCGGCAGACGCTCCTCTAGGGCCTCAAACCTGGCGTTAATCATGTCTCCAACCTGGCGCAAAATGTCAGCTACCAGATCAGCATCAGGTTCCCGCGGTTGAGGACACACTTGTACGCTTTGCGGGGTCTTCACCTTTTCGAGCTCCCTTTTGAGGGAGTCGATCTCGGCCTGTAGGCGGGAGTTGTCCGCCTGCAGAAGCCGTGTCTCCTCAGAGACTGTCAGCCGCTTGAATTGTGCCACCGACAGTTCAATGTCATCGTGCGCCAATTTGAGGACTTTTTTGAAAGTTGTCTTCAAATTGTTTGACCTGGACCGCACCTTCTCAATGGCGGCCAAGTTTTCCGCAATTCGGAGGCTAAGAGCCTCCGCCGTGTTCCCTTCCTTTATTGGTATGGGGGGGAGAGGAGCGCTAGCACGCGTCGCCTCGATGCGCTCAGCGCACTCCGCGACTTCCTGCTCAGCCTGCAACTCTGTCTCCAGTTTGCGCGCCGCGTCCAGTTTGGCTGCACGCCGAGCGGCGCACGTACCCGGCGTGCGGCCCTTCCCTCTTTTTGATGTTTTTTGGCAAGGGGTTTTTGAATCCCCAATTCCATCCTCTGAATCTGAACCGGAGCGGCTCCTATCCAGGGACCTCTTCCGCCACAGCCTTCCTTTTTCGTAGGAATGCAGATCCACCACGCTGTTGGCTGAGCTTGATTTTGAAAGCACCACAGCTCTCGTCCTTCTTGTCCTAACGTCATCCGAATCATATTGTCCATCATTGTCCATATTTATTTTGCTAAAGTCGTCGTTAAATGGGGCCGGGTTAAGTGACATATTTGTTCCCACGAGTATGGGGGATATAAAAAGTCCGTCCGGGCGGTGCCCCCTGCACCCAGATAACCCTTATACACCATGGAGGTCGGGCGGTATCCATGGGAGGCCACAGCTAAAGCTCACGCACTCCCGAGCCAAACTGTCCAAAAGGG
This sequence comes from Colias croceus, assembly GCF_905220415.1. Lineage (NCBI taxonomy): Eukaryota > Metazoa > Arthropoda > Insecta > Lepidoptera > Pieridae > Colias > Colias croceus. The sequence goes on from NC_059555.1 coordinate 8,474,919, forward strand.
ACAGGAAATCCACGCCGCTGGACTGAAAACGCAGATTTGAGGGTTTTTGATGAGGTGTCCTTCCTCTCGAACCAGCCGTTTAAGGCAAGCCCCCTGGTCCGTCGTAGCTGCTAGACGTGACAACAACACTACGACGGGTAACAGGTTGCCCGACGGGAGGCCGAAGCCCCTTACCAGACGCCAGAAAACCTGCCGCCCAGCCCGCCGCGCCGCGATTGTAGCAACCGCCATCCACCGCTGCAGAGCAGCCCCTCGCCCAGTAGGACTAAAACGTCCGCAACCACTGGTTACCATACGTCGCCGCCAACAGCAGCACTGTTCGAACTCGAACCCAGCAACTGCACAGGGAAACTCCCTGCAGAGCAGAAATTGCGACGAAGGCACATAGCCCTCGAGTTCCTCCAAGCTGATTTTGGTCCGCGCCGGCAATACCTCCGGTACCCCCCATATCTGGGAGGCCTCCCCCTATCCGCCACCTGGGGACGCGCCCGATAGGAGACCAGAAACTCCACACGGGAAATTCGATATGTTTGTGATATACATTGCTAGTTAAAGTTATAGTGATGTAACTTCGCAGAAATATGACGTAAAGTTTTAAATATTTCTACTTCATAGGCGGAGCCTTAAACCATGGTTAACTGTCATGATTAAGCATATATTATTGAGAAATTAACATAAGGATAAAATCGGGTGAAAAATATTGATCTGGTTTAAAGAAAATGGTCTTTAAATCTAGTTTAATATATGGTGTATGTTTGCCTATCTATGCGTATGTAAATAAGTTTAACGACATCATATTTTCTTTTAAAAATCTCGAATAACTTCGTGTTACGTTTGAAGGAATCTTATGTTCTCAAAAGTGTTAAGTTATATTTTTACCCTACATTCCAATAGGATAGTGTCTAAACCTATTTCATTTCTTACTTTTTCCTTAAAAAACCTAACCTACTGTATCGTGACCTAATTAACAACTCCCATTAGTAAATCACTCCTACAATCATGTTATGAGGTTATGGCTCTCCACAAAGGTAATCTCAGTTATTCCTGTAGCGGTGAGAGTGCCAGGCGGAGTGCCAGACGAGTGCCAGCGGTCTGCGCAGTGCCAGTGCAGTTACCCGCTGGCTGATTGCCAGACTATTATGAAAAGATCGCGTTACGTCACAAGTCACAGCCGTCTCATATACAGATATAATTGTTAAGGACGATTATTAATATTATATGGCCTGACTTTTAGGTGTCACTTTTTGCAGTGACAACTTTTTGGCTAATCTTGATAAAATATATTCGATATGATTGATGAACAAACATGGAACTTTCCCACTCAAAGTATAAGTAGATACTTGTATCTCTCAACGACTTGACCGCGCTGAAGTGTGCTACAAATGCATAACCTAGGTCGCGAATCTTTTACTTATTACCGCTTATTAATTCTATTCCTAATTATGTACTATAAATTAAACGTTTCAATGGTAACACGAATAATGAATATATCGTACCCATTTTTTACATAGGTTAAGGTGATAATTACAGATGGGTTACTAGTCACCCATCACACCTCTCACGTCGGAGCGATTTTATACGATTTTTGACATCTAGGCTACTTTATAGCGCGGTGAAACATCTCATTCCCATCTTCGGGCGAAACCGCGTACTTAATGCTATGCTTAATAACGTTACAACAGTTATTAATAGTTACCTGTATAAAGGTGCGGAGCCATAGCCGGTCTGATGCAGTCGCAGCGGCGTGGGCGGGTAGTTGGGCGCGTAGGGGGCCGCCGGCCGCGCCTGCGCCACGCCGACCTGCTTGCCGCCGTACGCCAGCGCACCGTGCCCGTGCTCCGACTGCCCGGGCCTGGGGACAATCAACATGGAACGTTAATAGAGTCAAAACACGGAAAACTTAAGGCTTACGAGACTAAGGTCAACACTCAACACATTCAAATGCACATGAAGAACATGACGTGATATAGTTTAAGTTTCAGATGTGACACATTGCAGGCAAATACACATGTAATAGCTAACGTAGTAGCCATAGAATTGATAAGTCAAATGATATTGTTGCTTTTGCAAATATACCAAAGTGAATAGAAGTAGAAATGATCACAGTAAGTATGTACACTTTAAATTTTATTCCATCTTCACTTTCTTTTATCCCTTTACAACCGGTCTGATAAGATCGTGAGTCTTGACTTTAAAAAAATCTGGACCAAAATCAAATCAACTTTTGCGAACGCAACCTGTGCCGATCGTTAGTGAGTCTATCTGAGAGCGCGCGAAAAACTGGTTTATTAGTGTAGACACAAGTCATAACTTGTCAGTAGCCCAGAGGCCGCAGGAAGGATGGCTGCTTTCTTCGACAACGATTCCCGCTCGCGTAAGTACCTAATATTTACGTAATTTAAACAGATATTTAAACAACTTTCTATGTGTATCGTTTGTTTATGAGTTTCTGTAAAGTATATCAAGCGTTTTTTGTACTTTACATCGATAGTTTTATTAGAATCTTCTTCGAAATTTAAACACTCACGGTCGTGTGATACCGGTCGTAGTACGTACAATTAATCTGTTTTGTTGTGGTGCATTTTTAAGTTGGTTTTGAGTATTATGCTTCCTAAATATGGTTTTATTTTTTATTTTAGGGCTTAAGCTTACTGATGACATGATAGCAGACCTTTTAAATGATGGAAATAATTCAGAGTTAGAAGATTTTGACGAAGACGACCTGGAATTATTCGATCAAGATGTCTTATTTAGGCAAACTAATGATGAAAATCACTTTGAAGGGGAGCAGGTCGATGAAGTTGTCCCTGAGAGTTCCTTTATGTCTCCTTCGACGTCAGCTACTCCAGTAGTGCCACAACCTTCTCCGTTGAATGAGATACAAATCCCGCCGACACCAAGAAACACTGTTCGGGCATCTAAAAGATCACGCCAAGGCAATTCAACTTCTGCTACACATGATAGATCCAGCTTATCAGAAGTTGTTCCGGAAGCTGTTCGAGGAAGAGTTTCAGCATCAGCACCCAGGGCAACGAGAAAGAGAGTCTGGAAGCAGACTACATTCGCAGAGAAAGCGCACGACTATCCTGCTCTGCAAATAAAGCCGGTAAGGCGTCCAATTGATTATTTTAATGACTATTTTGACACTGAGTTTCTAGAAGAGGTATCGCGTTGCACAAACGTATATTTCCTACGCACTACAGGCCGTGAACTCAAATGTACAAGTGCAGAGATCGCTAAATTATTTGCAGCACATATCATCATGGGCTGCATTTCTTTTCCTCGACTGCCGATGTATTGGAGAGCTGGTACTAGGTTAGAGCTGGTATCTCGTCTTATGTCACGAGACAGGTTCCTTGTCCTTCGTAATGCACTCCATGTTATTGATTCTGACATTCCGGCTGCAAATGATACAGGTAATCCGCTATGGAAGGTACAACCTATGATCGACAAGGTAAAACAAACCTGTAACAAGTTGGAAAGAGTGCCGGGATTTTACTCTATTGACGAACAAATGATCCCGTTTACAGGGCGCTGTCAACTACGTCAAGTGGTAAAAAATAAGCCGCGACCTGTAGGCCTGAAAAACTTTGTTTTGACTACATCTGAAGGACTCATGTTAGATTTTGAGATCTACAGAGGTGCTAGATCTACAATTGGTGATTCAAGTCTCGGCCTCGGTCCCTCTGTGATCTTACACTTAGTACAAAAGATTCCTCCCGGCAGTTGTGTGTACCATGACCGATATTTCACCACTGTTGCTTTGATTGAGGAAATGGACAGGTTAGGTCTGCATTCAACTGGAACTATAATGCAGAACCGGATTCCCGATCGAACAACACTAAAATTTAAAAAAGATTCGGAGATGCAACGAGGAGAGACACAGCAATTTGTTTGTGAGCCCACCGCAATAGTAAAATGGAAAGATAATAAATCCGTTTTACTAGCGTCAAACTGTACTGCTGGCGAAGACCAATCAAACGTTAAGAGATGGAATAAACAACAAAAAACATACGTCGATGTTCCAGCCCCAAAAGTTGTGAGAAATTATAATCAATACATGGGTGGAGTCGACGTACTTGATCAGCAGATGGAATATTACCGAGCTTTTATTAAAACCAAAAAGTGGACGTTGAAAGTTCTCATACACTTCTTGGATCTTGCGCTGGTCAACTCTTGGAGGCTTTACAGAAACGATTGTTTAGCCAATAAGTTACCTAGAAAAGAATCACTGGCTCTGCTTGATTTTCGTTTGAATGTTGCCGATAGCTTATCCTGCATACCAGATCGTCTTCGTAGAGAAGAAAATGAGGATGATTTACCATCTGTCCCTCGCCGACATTATAAAATATTCAGACCAGCTAATGCTCCATCAGAAGCAAAGAGGTATGACGGATATGAACACTATCCTGTCTTTGATGACATAAAAGCACCCAGATGTTGTCGAATGGAAGGTTGTGGAAGTCGCTCTAAAATTAAATGTGCCAAATGTGATGGGTATTTATGTTTGTCTCGTGACAAAAATTGTTTTATGTCCTATCATGTTAAAAATATGTAGTCTTTATCTTTATTAGTATCTACTAAGGCTGATTATTGTTATAATTATGGTTCCTACTGTACTGTCTGTACTTGACATTACAATTACATACTTTGATCTCCTAGAAGTTAATATTTATTATTAAGTTTGATTTTACTCGTTATTTAGTCTTGAAGACTGATTAAAATTATAAAAGAATGTTGAATATGTGTTTTTTTATTAAAATAAATATATTAAAATATGAAATTTTCTTTTATTAATCTATAAATAAATGTAAATAAATCGATGAGAAGAAACACTCACGATCATGCTACTTACAAATTATTCCTGAGACTCACGATTGTGAGGGTCTGATTGCTGGAGACCAGCACGAACAGGATTTTTTTAAATATTTTTTTTACATTATATGGACCATAAGGAAAGGACAGAATAAGATTTTAACTGGTTTTGACAAAATTTTTGCTCCCGGTTGTAAAGGGTTATCTTACTTATATTTAAAATTATCAATGAAACCCTAATTAGATAGGTCTGCAGATTCCTCAATACATAATTCATTCAAACCCTTCTTAGTTACTCAAAACAATAACCCCTATCAACCACCATACACAGTCCACATAACACAACCACTAAGCAACAAAACTTGGCCAGCATGGCCAAGGATCCAGACAATGGCCATCATTAGCGGCTAGCTCACAATAGCTCGTCCTGACACTGCAAACTAGTTTAGAACTTCGCTTCGTAAAAACGAATTGTATTGTCGATTCGTTTCGTATTTGTAGCTATCAAACTATATGTACCTATAGGAATAACTTGAATAAGTACAGAACGCTTAAGTTCGAAGAGTTTACTAAGGTTTTTGTCAATAAGAAGAAGTTCTACTTCGTCTATTTGGATTTCAAGGCTGTCATGATTCTAAAAGTATAAAGAACGAACGTTTTTGCATAAACAATCAACGTGGAAATTTTGGAAATGCAAATTTGTACCACTACTGAGTAACTATGATTTAAAATGTAAGCTACAAAGCTCACCTATCAAATAGATTGTCAAATGTAAACTTACACTTAATGTCGATTGTGTAAGTAAATATAAATACATAATAACAAATAAATAACAAAATCAGAAACTTTAAATTGCCTTTAAAGAAAGTTTTACTTTTAAACCCCATTGAATTACAAACACACCATTGCTAACTCGAGAATTCTTACTCGAATTACGTAACCACATTATGTATGTAAAATGGAAAACCTCTGCTTAAATAAACAATCAACCCACTTGTAAGTGTGAAAGTTTCTATGTTTCCATGTTAAAAGCCTTCTCTGTTTTCTGACATCGATGTTCAATACATGATGAATACATGTAGTTTTAATTGGATCGACGCATTTTGTAGTGGTTGATAGCACTACAGTATCTAGGAAAGTGGGTGCAAGGGTTACCTACATGTAAGTGGATTCGTAGCTAGGAAATAATTGCGTCAATATGAAAGCAGATATTTCCAGAAGGTTTTACTCGGTTAACTCTGCAAATTGTTTTATCTCTCACTCTATTTCAAAACAAACATGTCAGAAGTGAAACTTCTTTGGCACGATTCAAAGATAAAATCGTCGCCTTACTCCATGACGTGACGGCATTGCCGTGACGTGACCTTGAAATTTTATTCTCGCGCCTAAAGAAGTTTCACTTCAAAAATAAAGTCAAAGTTTATTTAAAAGTATTGAACGATGCTTCTAAACTCAACACAGTTAAAGATTAAACGAGGTAGAAGTCAGACCAGCTAACTAGTTCTACTCAAAACAAGGAAATAAAGTTTAATACTTAAATAAATACCGCATTGAACATTTCCACGACTTGTTATGATACATGATTCATAATGTATGTTTATTAAAGTCCATTGGGTTTGTATTTAAAAGCAATTACTTATTGAAAAATATTACATAAGATGTTCTTGACTTCTTGTCATGTGATCAATCAGTTAAATCATGTGCTTTATTTATATCGAGAGGTAGAAAATAAATAATAAAAAAACTAATAAATATAAACAAAACTTAGGTCAAATAGAATCACGAAAGATTGTAGGTCATAAAAATATAAAGAAAGAAACTGCAAACACATTTGATAACGAGTCTCATTGTAGAGGTCCGCGCCACGCCGGCGTGCCGCCGCCGAGAGACCCCGGCGCGCCGCCGCCGCCGCCGGGTCACAGAAAAATTGGCGCCGAGTTCAAATTTTGCGCGCGAACACAGCACGCGTTGTTGTCTACAACACGGCAACGATAATAGACAATGTCTACTATATCGATGCCAGATGTTTTACTCCAAAAGCTAGCCAAAAAACACTCCAATAGATTTATTGATGGGGATGACGACGTCGCTCAAGAGTGTTGGAGATATTTGGCTACGGCTAACCCTTCAGATTTAGGAGATGTAAAGGGCAACATTCTTAAGTTCTGGGAACAAAAAAAAAGTTGTTTTTCCTGGGCTTGCCGAATTAGCGCGATCGCTTCTATCTATCCCAGCTTCAAGCACGCCAAGTAAAAGGGTTTTTTCTGTAGCTGGGCTAGTCTTAACTGCGAAGAGATCGCGTCTAAATCCTGCAAAAGTTAACAAAATTGTTTTTATCCATGATAATTATAAACATGATTTGTTACAAATCAGTAACATTCATTGCTATGCAGACGACAGTAGGGGGGATGCTCTTTATCCCGGCCGTGCAAACACCTCAAAGGAAAGCCTCAATGAGAGTCGAAACAAACTTGTGCCTGAAGTCGAGTCTTCTCTCCAAGAAGTCTCTGATTGGGGCGAACTTAATCGAGTTCAATCTCCTAAAGACACAGGTTGAGGTTTCCCCTTAGTATATCGCCGAAAATCGGAATCCTCGGAGTTGAAATCTCGAGTGACGTTCAATTCCGCAGTCATTTGGAAGCGAAGGCTAAATTAGCCTCGAAAAAACTTGGTGTGCTCAGTAGATCGAGATAGTACTTCAAGCCGGCCCACCGACTTCAGCTGTACAAGGCTCAGGTGCGACCGCATATGGGGCACTGTTCTCATCTCTGGGCCGGAGCCCCACAGTATCAACTCCTTCCTCTTGACCGCATCCAACGTCGAGCAGCTCGAATTGTCGATGACCGTAGGCTTTCCGATAGGCTCGACCCACTGTCAGTGCGGAGAGACGTTGCGTCTCTCTGTATACTGTACAGAATCTACTATGGGGAGTGCTCTGAGGAATTGTTCCACCTTTTACCAGCCGCACAGTTCCACCACCGGACCACACGCCGTAAAAACCAGTTCCATCCGCACCATCTGGATGGTTGGCGCTCCACCACTGTCCGCTTCACCCGCAACTTCCTTCCGCGTACGGTGAAACTATGGAACGATTTGCCACCTGCGGTGTTCCCGAACAACTACGACATTGGGGCCTTCAAGAAAAGAGCTTATTTGTCCATAAAAGGCCGGCAAAGCACCTGTAACACTCCTAGTGTTACAAGTGTTTATGGACGGTGGTGACCACTTAACATCAGGTGGCCCACCTGCTCCTTTGCTTGCTCTGACATGAAAAAAAACATTGCCAATAAAATTATTGGCAATGTTTATAATTATCATGTTTATCACTAAATAGTTAAGCTACTTGATTTTAATAAAAATATTTTTTTTATTAAACTTAAAGAGAGATTTTTCTACTGCCCGCCCACCCCATAATAACTTTAAAAATAACTAGCCCACGCCGGCGACGCCGCGCCGCGCCGGGTGCCGCACCCGGCGCGCCGCCGCTGGGCTTTTGGACTGCGGCGCGGACCTCTATCTCATTGAAGAAATAATTCCTAATGAATCTTAATAATAAATGAAAAGATAATCCGGTCAAGCACGCTCGACTATCTTATGTCTATTATATTTTTTCGATATTTTTTTTCATAATAAATTGTCTCCAATATTTTATTTCTATATAGTTACTCAATAAATAATTATTATTAACCGACTTCAAAAAAAGGAGGAGGTTATCAATTCGGCCGGTATGTTTTTTTTTATGTATGTAGGTACACCGACTACTCCGAGGTTTCTGAACCGATTTACGTGATTCTTTTTTTTGTTCGATGCGAGATGGTGTCGAATTGGTCCCATAAAAATTTTATTCGGATAGGCCCAGTAGTTTTTATTTTATGAGCATTTTTGTCTGTATTTGTAAATGTTGCAAGTGCAAGTTTGAAGTCGGTTGTTTTTAACGCAGTTTAATCACTTGTTATACAATAATAGGAACCATTTATGTAATCCTATCTTACAAATCACAGAGAAAAAATATAGTCCAACCAGTCTATTTACATTCAAAAAATTAAATTTCCTTAACCTTGAAAAACTTCTTCAATTGAAAAGATCATATCCTTTATTCATCACAAAGCGACATATCCTTTATTCCTCCCCACAACGTACCAATGTTATGAATTATGTAAGGTGTACAGACACATACATACGAACTTAACCGTCACGTCGACGCATCTGTTGTGACAGCTGTATAAGAAACGACGCTATGTAAATAAGTTCAATATAACGAACTTACGTGTTGCTATGTTAATCTAATGATATTGTTGATGGTATCTTTTTTAATTGTAATAGGTTAAACAGCCGTTATTCCTGCATTTCATAGCCCAGTGTGTGAATATTTATACCAGGGAAAGACGAAGTAAACATAAAGAACGCTAATTGTAGCAATTCTAAGTAAAGCAACGACGCATTGCTAGTCGTACAATAATTACAATCCGTCCAGTCAATCGAATACAAAAACATACCTAACGAATAACACGTTCAGAAAATATTTTGGATTCAGTCATTACACAACTTCTTATGCGAATAAACGTATTTTTGTATCTTTTACCAAAAATTTCTAAATATGTAAATAAATAAATAAATAAATAAATATTATAGGACATTATTACACAAATCGACCTAGTCCCACACTAAGCTCAATTAAGACTTGTGTTGTGGGTACTAGGCGATGATAAATATAATATTTAATAAATACATATATAGATAATAACACCCAGACCCAAGAACAAATAATTGAGTTCATCACACAAATATATTTTGCCCTGACCGGGGATCGAACCCGGGACCGTCGGCTCAGTAGGCAGTTACTTTACCACTGCGCCAACCGCGTCGTCCGTACAGGTCAATTAAGGAAAGCTGGCATGTTCACAGTACTCACACTTATGCAATTTCACTTACAGTGTGTTCAAAAATAAATGCGACTCTAGTTTCATTTTAGACTTGAATTGTAAAATGGGTGCGTTGTAGATAAATATATGCAAATATAATTATGAAAGCTCTCATAATTTACCTGTAAAATTATAATTTAAAAGTAAATCAATTGATGAACTTCATTATTTATTCTAAAAATAATCAATTGGATAAAAGTATTAATAATCATTCAATTATCAAATAATAATTAAATTTCAGGTCATAAAAACAATACAAATAACACGTGCGCTCACTCCCAAGTCCCAACACACGGATGGTTGTTTTGATAGTGATTTAAATGACGGACATTTTCTGCAGTTGCGGAGCAGTCTTGTCCTGACTTTGGTCGAGTAAAAATATCTAAGAAATATTATATTTGTACTAAGTACGTAATACCTACCAATACGCGCTAACAAATACGTGTTACATGTTTATTGTATAATTTTCACACTATTGGTTTTAAACTCAAACTCAAACATTTATACAATTAGACTTCTTCTAGAAGCACTTTTGAATCGTCATAACAGTTTAACAGTTTTAACATTTACCACCAATTCAGAAAGCAGTATCTATAGAGAAGAAGAAGAATCTATTTAATCGTAATCGTAATCTTCTACTTCACTGAAACTTTCATCGCTCGAAGAACACGATGTTTCGCCGTCGGAATTTCTTAATGTTATTATAAATGAGTCAGTGTAATTATCTACTTTTGGTTCTAATTGAATATATTTTTTCTCATGTTTTCGCGTCTTTCTCCAAACGTCACTAAACATATCCAGACTAATAGCATTTGCTTCCTTTCTAAATAATTCTTCCACAGTTTTCAAGTTAAAGTTCACATTTTGTGATGCTACTTTCCCTTTAATTATGTCCCATAGTAACTCTATTGGGTTGAGTTCTGGATGGTATGGTGGAAGGCGCAATACACTATGTCCATGATCTTTGAGGATTGCATCAAGTAAAAATTGTGTATAGTTTGGCGTATTTTTTTTAAATAATGTCATAAAGAATAGGTATTGTGTTTTATTCTGGATATTCGCTCGTCTTTTAATTCTATTAAATATGCTTAGGATATGTCACAACTAAGCGCTCTAAAAGATTTTCCGCAAAATTTAATTACGGATCAACAACTTTACGAACACTTCCAAAGAACACATACCGCAATAAGACATTGGTATTCAATTTTAAGTAAGAACAACCGATATCGTTTGTAAATTAATGTAAATGGTGATAACTCTGATTATTAATTAGTAATTTGATTTTTGAAAAAAAAAATGCCGATCTTAGTCAAAATTTATATTTTTCTAACAAGATCCTTATCATCCAAATTTCCACCTTGGTGAGAAAAATTGACATTTCTAATGAAAATGAACAAAAAATTAAATGATTTTATTAAATACTGTAAAATAGTCTATAATTCTTCCATTTACTGTATCACAAAATTCTTCATAGATTTTTAGATATTCGTACTACACCAATAACATCACCCTGTATTTATAAACAATTGCAAAATATGACACATACATAGGCCGGGAGATACTGACACAAAATTTCGGGTCATTTGTAACAGAATGGCGGTTCTACAGAGGTCTTATTACGCAATGACAAAAAGAAAAATGATGGTCAGAACGCTGGTACCGGCGGACTAGTCGCGTGGGCGTAAGTCACACTCGTCGGATAAGTAAGACCCCACTAGACCGCCATCCTGTTACAAATGACCCGAAATTTTGTGTCAGTATCTCCCGGCCTAACATGTGCAATGTGTAAATGTGTTGACGTTCCAGCTCTTCTTAATATATCAATATAATAAATCAGATAACAAAAGATCAACATCTTCTGGTCTCCACACCTTTTACCAAACGCAATAGAAACTTGCAAAATCAGAGGTAGATCACCTGCCGCATCCCTTCGATTCGTAAAGGGCATTGTTTACACCACACACCAAGCGGTTACAATATCCATGACTCAACCATTGTTCAAACCGGATACTGACTCAGTATAATTAGTTCTGTGCTTGAAAAATCGCTACCAATTATGTCGTCTCTAACGTGGTTCAGATTTTCAAGGTCACAGCTGCTGATTAATGGCTAAGTACTAAGACAATGTTTCTAATTTGTCAGATGCGAACAAAAAATCTATTCACTTCAAAGTTAGATAAGTATTTAAGATTTTGAGACGGAGTTATTTTTGCCATTTTTTTTAAAATGTGTCGTAAAAAGTTTAGAGAACATGAGCAGATTTTTTGTTTTCAAGGCTTACTATGGTTTTTTCGTAAAACATTACAGACTTCTTATTCATACATAAAGTTTTTGTAATACATCAATAATAAGCATCCAAAATATATTTCGAGATTTACCTTAGAAGATATTTCGACAAGGTTTCACGATTTTGTTCAAACATTCTTTATTTATTAACGGTTAAACGTGACTCTCGGTTTTCCCGACGTGATGTCATAAAAAGCGAAACACTTTTTGATCTTATACCCAAAACATTGTATGATTGCAATTTTGCGGGAAATACCAAAATTCTTAAAGAATAATTCGAAGCGAGCATGCAAGAACTTTATAATGACTAACGAAACAGTAACCATTCTGTGCAATATACAAATTTTCTTATTTGTATAAGTCAAAATAACTTTTTCACAATACAAAACGTTGTGCATCCCATGAAATCATCATGCAAATATAAACATTCATCTCTCATAAATTCTTCGAACTGACACTCGAGACACAGCAATTTCCGGTGTACGCTATCAGATAAACAAAATGCAATTTGCAATACATACTAAGTGATTGTTGGCAGTCATTTAACTAAGTGGACAATCTGTAATAGCATGGCCGAATATTTTTCTACACATTCAATTCTGGGACAGTGATTCACTAATCCTAATTTAGTAGTACAGGACAGTGGCAATATCCATATACGAATACGAAGTTCTTATATCATCATAAAAAGGAGATCAAACATAATAAAAAAAACAATCCATCTAAGAATCGATATTTGTACAGAAGATCCAGGGACAATACCAAAACTTCCTAGAATTTCTAAAACGAAAAAGCATCTCAAAGATAACATTGGAGCTACTATTATGAAGCAATAAATGTTTGTAATGAAAAAAGGTGTGAAGAATGATGAATCCGGTGAAAATTAAAAATAAGCGAGACGTCACGTAATTAAACACGCTGGACCAAATTGTAAACACGGTGTGAACAACCGGACGAGGCGATCTGATATAAATAGATATCATAGGGTTACCATGTTCTATTTTAAAAGATGAAATTACTACAAGTAAAAAGGAATTTATGCAGAAATTCAAACAGCATAACGAAGAAAATATTTGCTTGTCACATATTTCTCATAGATTGGAGATTTGTGTTTAGAGAAGACCTATCAACATAATCTTTTATACGTTTTTATTTACTTCAGCTAACCAAAATTGATCATACCTGCTCAACTCTGATTTGCATCTATGTTCCAAAAGATTCAAAAACACAAAATTCACAAGAGCTCCTAAAATATCTAGGCGCCATATCGAATGCCTGTTTCCAATCGAATTTAAAAGGAATCCTAACCAGCTTGAACTACAAATCACAAGACAAACATACCATCTTTCAACGCCAGTAACCATACACGATATAGTACCTAAAGATCTAATGGATTCGAGCGTTTGATCTTAAGCGCTGAATCCATTGGATATAAAAACAAATCTACCAACGGGATCTGCACTCCGAGATCAAGGAGATAATTCTACAAATTATCCTTACAAGCTTCGCATTGTTTCCACTTTATAATTAACACAGCTTAATTTAGAAATTCTCCAGTGCCAATTAGAATTCCTTGGAATATGTACGTTCACATGCACAATAACAAATGCCTTTTAGCAAAAAACCAACACGTGATGACACAGCTATTTTGCTTTTTGTGATATCTTTATTATTAAGTTTATTATAAGATAATATCTGTTTAAAATTGCATTCTTAGTGAAATATGTAGAAAATTAGAGATAAATAAATAAAATATTTGACTTTGAAACATAGATTTCATAAACATGTATTTCTTATCTACCAATCCGACTAAACTTGCGTCGTCAAATCAAGCAGAAGTAATTCAAGACCTTACTAAGATTGGCATAAAAGTTTCTGATCTGATTTATATAATCACGATCAAGAACAGATGGCAGGAGATAAAAGCAATGACTAAAAATATCGGAATAAAGTTCACATGCTTTAAATTGAAACTTGATAAGATATGAAAGATAACAACAGACGCTCTGCAGACGTTTATTACGATTTATTTTACAATCAATTATATCGTACACGCATTGCTCACGTCTGTTTGTCCTGAATTTACGATGACACATGTCATAATGAGTTTTCCTCGTCCTATTTATATAGGAAATTGTCACAGACAGACAACAGCAATGGAAATTAAAACTACAGCTGCATTTGAATGTTTGAATTATAAATATTTCCCAGTATTTTACACAATCGATAACCGGTATCTATTTTTACAAGCATGTGTCCCACTTTCTTCGCGTCAGCTACTGACTAGGGCTGCTGCCTTTGGTAATAAATCTTTATTACAGTAACAATCTTCGCCTTGTGTAGTTGTGTGTCCCTAATTTGGCTTTGTTACGTTATTTGAATATTGATGCCAAATATTTGCTTCGATTTTGAAGGTGCTAATTTATCATTTGTCCTATTTGTACGCATCGATGGATTTCCAGGATAATTTCCCAAATCCTATTGACAACTTTATTCTTATCTATCATAAATAAAAACCGTACAATGGTATTCAGAACCAAAGCTTTCACATTTCCTAATGGAAATTCCTAGAATCTGAAGCCGATAATAAATTGAAGTGACAAATGACTATTCAGAGCGAGCTTATAAAAAGAAAAAGTAAAGATTCGTCCAATAAAAACATAAGATTTGTATGTAGACGAAAAGAAAATACATACGTATTTATAATTATTCTGAAAACATTAATTCTAAAATTGAAGGTGAAGATTGAACAAAAATAAGACTATTAAACTGAAGGTGTAAACCATTTGGTGGCGGATAACATATGTTTTCGTAACATAAGTCTGATTCTCTTGAGAAAACTTGCCAACCCCGTAACATAAATTATACACCGAGTATCGCAGGTGGTAACAGTACTAATTGCAAGAATCAGAGCCGCCTGCGTCGTTCCCAGCCACTCGATACTATTGCAATAAACATCTCTCACATTACACTGTATGATGTTGTTCGAATATACATACTTCTGCTACTTGTAATGCAGTTATGTCGAAAAGATCTTATTACACTAAATAGAAATATTTTAGAGCCGATTTTGACAGAAATAACCTGGGGGTTCTGCGTTCTGATCGTAAATTAACCTCAGTTTACTAATACGACATGCAGGGTCGTAAATTAACATATCAAAATTTACGATATCTATCAGAAATCTTATCAAACAACAAGTAAGTTATTTAGTTAGGAAAAACCTGCAAAACATGTCAAAAACATGAACGAATCGTTATCTTTTTATGAAACGCAATTACATCGGACGAGGTCCCTCTGACATTGAAATGAAGTTTATCGATCATAATTCATATCCAGTGAGTAATCGACCTGCCCGACCTCCAAAGTATAAATACATCGTAACATATACATACTTACATATATCTACTGTATATGTACGTTCTTGTTTCTACTATGCTCTTATCAGATGACTTTCAGCGCCCGTCGCCGGATAGAGGCGATTTGTAATCATTTGCACTTGATTCAATGGTTTTTTGTTGTAAACTTAAGAGATATTAAACCTTGGTACAACTAGACTTTGCAAATAAGATACATTCATCGCTCACAGTAACTTCTATTCAGTTTATTTCTATATCGACGTGTGACAAATAAAACAAATCACCTTAGTAGATTCGATCGGAAGAGAATTATAAATTCGTACACGTGCGTCGAATAATTTCACTCAACGCAAAAACTAAATTGGCGATCACGGTATTAGACTCCGTCATCAATAATTCATTCGAACCTCTCATAACTATACACTGCCGTTGTATATCAAGAGATTGTTGTCAAGCCACGCTTCCGCAAAAGGCAGGAATTTAAATGGATATTCTAGGAAAATACAATCGCAAACATAGACATAGGCGAACACAGTTTACCATTACACCTGCGATTTCATTTATCCCTCGTCAGCATTTATGACATTTAATCTTTACAAGTATTACTTGTGAAAAGATAAACGTTCGCTAGAAAGTGTACGAGTTGGAACCTTGTATTATTTTTACACTGATTACTTTTATCCCCTGAAGCCCGTGAAGTCCGACTGACAGGCGTTTCAATTAGTGTCACACTGAAACTGTTGTCTGTGCATTTCCAAGTTATTTCGAAGCTTATAAATGTAGGTATCTATTTATTTAAAAGCATGTATATTTTCATTTACTCGGTACCAGAAGAAGTTCATCTGGCAGGGTCTAGAAAAAAATCATCACGCTGGCATCTTTTAGGAACATTACCTACTCCATTATCTCAAAATCTCATCAAGCAGCAAATAACCATGATGCAACTAAAACAATTTCTTCAACACCCACACCTGCCATTTCCGACTTTCACGAAGAAACCGCTTAAATTGGAATCGACCAAGGCATTTTAATGGGCATTGTAAAACACGACACTTTCAAGCAAACGCAGTTTAAGTAAGAGAACAGTCTACAATTGTTTCCAACGAATAATATCCAAGATGAAATAATCTTAAACTTAGTAAAAGAGTTCAGGAAACGAAATTTCCAATTATACATGGAAAGCGAACAGATCACATTAACATCATTGCATGAGTAAGCGTGCGGTCGACGACACCTAGCAACTATGTGCATATTAATTAAAATATACATAATAATGATGCAAACGATTGTGCGCTGACGCCGGAGTGATCGATCATCTTGACTCGTCAGCAGTTGGAACATTTTATTTATGATCCTTGAAAAATACATATTTCTATTGAGAGTACCACAATTATTTACCTTTACATTTTACAATTCTGGCCTTTTATCGTTGTATAAATGAAATTGAATACTGAAACGTTTGTTATTGAAGTCTGTTGCTACCCGACCCGAGGACAGTCTAAACTCTAAACAATCGTATAATTTACTTTTAAACGCATGTAAATAAAATGTTTCTCGCCTGCACGAGCAATACCGTTACCGACCCCAAAACGAAATACATACTATTTAATTTGAAACGGCGTCATTTTCAGGATGTACAGTAAGCACGCAAATGAGCTCGCCAAAACGGCGTTTTGTTCCAAATTCTTTAATCTATACAAATTTATGAACCGCTAACTGTACAGGAAAGTCAGGAAACCAAGCATCGAATAACAAATGCTTCAAAGTTCAAAATTATTATCATGAACCGCTTATAAAAATTAAACTCGTGTGATAAATATGCAATGAATGCATAACAAGCATAACCCACTGTATTTCATTTGTTTTGTGTCGTACTTATCAGAATAATTAAATATTTTTTAAAACATAATATGAATTAACTTCATAATTGACTTACGTATATCCATAAGAGACTGCTGGGATAAAATACTTATAAATTTTAAAACCTTGTGTCAAGTCCCGTTAATAACATCGATATGATACATTATATTTTGGTCTGGATCAGCTTTTGTTCGACCAATCACGACGTCTCACTACCGTTGCTCTACTGCAATATGATACACTTTCAAAGTCTCAAATAACACTCGTCTGACATCTTTAACATTATACCTACATCGGTTAAAGCATTTTGAAACTTAAATTTAAACGTACGTACGATGTCATAATAATGCCCTTGCCAATTTTTGTGACTACATGAATCAATAAAAGCACTATCAATTTTAATATTTCGTCCACAATGAAGAGTGAATACAACTAGCATATGTGCAGAGACCATAATACATCTGCTCGTTACTTCTCGGAACAGTGCACTTGTGTCCGACTGCGCAGCAAAATAAATACAATCAACACTTTCCCATACTTTGAGTACACCCGGCTCGAATCGCGAGTTCATTAGAAAGCGAGTTGTATTCTAATGGCATAAAGGCGAAGTTCGAACGTGGACGATTAAAGTTACGCCATTTTGTAATCGCGCGCGATGCGTCACAGAATGGCGGAACAGGTCATCGTGCTAAGCTACGTCGCATAGTATAGCGACTTTGTTGATCCCGTCTATACGCGGTATGTATGTAGATGTTTTTACTCTGTTGCCAGCGCGTCGAAGGTCACTCACTCTACGCGATAGATAGCTATACATATACATATTTGAGGAGCGTTGTTGAAGTCTGGTTTAATTTCGTAATTCTCGCGACGATGTGTTTCTCGATTTGTACAATATTTATGTTAGGGTGTTTATTTTGCGTTCTACTTCTTTTTATGTGGATTATTCGAACTTTCCTTGATTTCGTTCGTTTCTATTTATGTCAGTGTTACTTGTTGGGATGTTTAAAACGTAATACCTAGCTGTTGTTATTTAGAATGCTTTGCTAGTTCATTGTTAATATGTTACAGTACTTTTTATGCAACTAAGATGCAGTTTCAATAAAATGAAGCAAATGTGCAGGCTGCGAGTTAAATTTTAGAAAGCACCTTTTAAACGAAAATGTATTAAGAGTTTAACAGGAAACGTGCAGGAAACATTAAAAGGCAACTCTATAAAAACCGAGAACACGAACTGGCTACATCGAGGAAACCGAAAGAAAATAGTAAAGAAACAAGAATAAGAAGTTAGTAATATAGTACTTGGAGAGTTACTAGCGAGGCCCGTGTTATCGATTGGATACGCTTTCTAGTGTTTTGGCTTTTACGTCTAGAACATAGCTATTCTGTGGCTATTTTATATTTTTATGACTGATTTCAGATTGAAGGTTTTATGCTTGGCCTTTGATGAACTTGATATAGATGTGAATGAGTCATGGAGTCTGCTTTTATTAACAACAATAGAATATAATATATATTTTAACATTGTTTTGGCCGCAAACCTTTTATTTAAACACTTTTGCTAGATTTTCTTCTAATGGTTCATGATCGTTGGCATTTCTAAGGTTAAAACCAGTAACTAGATTGCATCCTGCTGCGCAATAACACGAATTATCACACTAAAGAATAAGTCTAAAAAACTTTACATAACACGAATGTAACCTTGGCTCATCATTGAAGATAAACAATTCGTTTTATATTACGAACTATTCTGTTTTTCGATGAGATTTTATGACTACTATAATCTTACTTTTGTTAATTATACCAAATTTAGAATTATTAGATTAAGATAACTTGTAAGTCAATATTGAGTACTTAAGTATAATAATTTTTGGTAAGCTGGTTTTATCTCCGTTGGTACTAAATGTTATAAATTTTAAAATGGGCTTAGATGGCAGTATTAAATAATTTAGTCATATAGAGAACAACGACCTGCCAAACAATAAAAGAGGCGTTTTAATTTCCTCATATTCCGTCAATTTGGCAGACACACAGCATCCCTAAATCTGGGTTAACGCGAACAAAACTTGAATAGGATAGTTTTAAATGTTCCGCAAAACGGGTCAATTGCTGTTTACTGCGGGGAAAATAGGCAGCTTTTGGCATAAACATGACGTATATCCGGGCATAATTTAACTGTTTTCTATTGTCACATGAAAATATGAAATGTAAGAATTCATATGTAGACCATATGAATCGGGATGTATATTGTTGTGCAGTAAAACGACATGTATAAAAAAGCTAAGTCATAAAATAAATAAATTTCAATCTACCTTATGTTTAAAAAGGAAAAATTAGATTTTGCATATTTGGTGTGTATGTTCGTAAAGTTTTCGAGTTCAAAAAAAAAAATAACAACTGATTTTGAAAATTCTTTCGAAAGTTACAATTAATA
This sequence comes from Colias croceus, assembly GCF_905220415.1. Taxonomy (NCBI): domain Eukaryota; kingdom Metazoa; phylum Arthropoda; class Insecta; order Lepidoptera; family Pieridae; genus Colias; species Colias croceus. Next base: position 8,494,592 of record NC_059555.1, read on the forward strand.
CCAAACTACCAACTACCAAAGAAAGTTGAAAGTTATATTGTTATTTGTTATATTTTTCCTCTAGGCGTTTGGCTAGATAATAAAATACATACAATATGAAACAACCATAGTTAGTACAAGAGGAAACCTCGCAGCCTTCAATTACGACAGACATAAGGATACGTGTTAGTCCATAGGTCGTCTATTATCTAGAGGTAACTCAAAGTACCTACCCACAAATTCTACAAATTATAGCTTGTGTTTTTCGTTGTTAGTGGTCTTTGTTTACGAAGTTGTTAAAGGTAAGAAATAAATGGTAAAAAAGCGGGAAATAGGTTTTTAAAATCCTCAATAAAAAATCTTCTAACATTTTTATTGACTTTATCAGCTTTATCCTAGTTTGTTTAACTTGTTATTACATTAGGCAAAATATGAAATGTTCATCATCCTAATTAATTAGACACAACCATAATTTAAAAAACGGAATAACATCACAAATGAGACTAGTTTTGTTCTGATAATCTATATCTATATATTATAAAGCTGAAGAGTTTGTTTGTTTGAACGCGCTAATCACGGGAACTACTGGTCCGATTTGAAAAATTATTTCGGTGTTAGATAGCCTATTTATCCAAGAAGGTTAGGCTTAAAACCAACAGGAGCTAAGCACTGCGGGTAAAACCGCGGAGTATCGCTAGTCTATACTAATATTATAAAGCTGAAGAGTTTGTTTGTTTGTTTGAACGCACTTATCTCGGGAACTACTGGTCCGATTTGAAAAATTCTTTCGGTGTTAGATAGCCCATTTATCGAGGAAGGTTATAGGCTATATTTCATCACGCTACGGGCAACAGGAGTGGAGCCACGGGGGTGAAACCGCGCGGAGCAGCTAGTTCGTAATATCCAGACAAGTAGGAAAAGGCATTGCAAGACCACACATGTAGTTGGCAAGTGGCCATGCTCAACATATTATACTGGATTTTTACTAATTTTAGGGCCAATGCCCAATACTCAACAAAGTACTTCAAATATTCCTTTCTAAATTCCATTACAAACGTAAGAAATAAATATTTAATTTTTACTCTACAAATATAAAAATTATGGAAGATTTGTACCTACTGCTACTCTCTGATTTTATTTTTGTTATACGCCACAAAGATTCAGAATTACATCGTAATCCTAAAAATATTCGTTAAAGATCACTTCATTTACTTCATTAAAATATATATACATAGTTATGTATACATGTATGTAGGTATCTATCTTATTTCATTGACTCGACAACGATAACATTACATTGTTTTACACGTGCCGTTTATGCACGCTGAATTAATTGCAAATTCGTAATTAATTATACCTATCTTGACAGAAAACTTGATCCATACATCTTTATTCATTGCAAAACAATTTGTTTTTTACTATTTTTATTTTGAACTTGACAATTTGAAAGAATAAAGACTTCAAGTTGGATGAGTTTGTATTAGGGAATCAATGAAGCAATTTTATGCCCCATTTCAATGTTGCATGCAAACAGGAAAATTTGTTAACGTCTAGTTTGTTTACGCGTGGAAGTACGAGAACGTAATTATTAATTATTATTAGATACGTATTTTACTAATTATGTACTCTTTAATGACGAGTTTCTAAAACATTTTCATAGTGAATATTAACTCAAGCAATATTTTTGTTAAACTCTACGACCATATAACCTGTCTTTCTTACACGATTCCTACGATATTAACATTAAAAAATCAAACCATTCCCTATACAAATACACAATCTCCTACTGTATTTATTGACCAAACAATCGAGTGTCGTAGTGTGTGTGGGCGTATCTTATCATCACACACACACAACAGTGACGCACCACTTTCATATTAACGTGCTCAAATATTTTACATGACATTCGTCAATTTTCTATATTATTTTTGTAGGTATATTAACTTCATTGATGAGAATAAATAGTAGGCGACACGGATATGGACGGTTATTTAGTACTAATCAATTCGTAATTAAGTAAATTAGTGGATGCATTATACAATTATGAAGTATAATGTGTAGTGTTCATTGTAAATTGGAGGAAAACAATAACAAACAAAACATTGATTATGTTTCCTAATACATTTATGATGATTCCTGAAAGTATGTCTCGTAAATACATTATAGTATTATGTATTTAAGTAGTGTGGAAACTTCTAATTACATGACATTATTGGACATTACCACACCCCGGACACTCCATACAAAATTATAGTTTTGACAGTCACACTGTAGAGACTGCAAATGTGTGTGTAAACTCTTTATGGTTGGCACATTTGTGACTAGCGTAAAAAAAAATTCGCGTTTTTCTGATGAAATACATCCGTAAACAGCACAATATCTAACCATTTTCTACGAAAAACGATAATCACAAATCCAAAATAATAAATGTTGTCAATCTTCGTTGCGTTTCGTCTAAAGACGTCGTTGGTATCGTCCTTGCGGGGAAATGGGTACCATAACATGTCTGATCGTGCGGGGTGAGGTAAGTGTTTAATTTTGGCGGGAGGCGGAGAGTGTCCGTTCTGTAGCGTTTAGCTACTATTATGTATTCTGTGACATTACCTTAAATAAATTTAGCGTGCCTACTATGTCCATTATCCAGGAAATACTAATATCTGTCAGTACTCAGTCCAAATATTTTCATGAGGAGGCTAATACATATTATGCAGCTATAATTATTGTAGAATTGTATTTGTTAAACTTATAAAAGTTTATTCGACATGTGAACAGCTCATTTCTATATTATAAATCTATTCTCGACTAATATCAGTATTAGATATTTTGATTTTACTGTGGTGCTAAATAAACTTTCTTTATGTCTAAAAATCCCAACATGAGTATTTCGAATGACAAAAACTACGTGGACAAATACAAGCACGTGGCTGCACCCACACATAGCGACCTTGACTCGATCTGTCACTTGTCCTCTTTTATTTTGAGATCTGCCTCCTGTGGGAATTATTCTTGCATCGAGCCGAAATAAATAGTTTTCTGTTGCTGATTTTTCAGTTAAAACTGTGAGTGACAGATTTGTTTCGTGTGATTTATTGAGAAATTTATAAACCAGCCTACTAGTTTATAAATTTATTTATAGAAAATAAAATTACATATTACGTATTAAATATGTAGTTGACCCATATATTTGTTTGGACTTACTTGTATTCAACAATAATATAAAAAAATACATTACCTACGTTATTTATTGCTTGTAAGATATTTTAGTTATTTTCATTCTATTTTTATATACGTATACCTTAACGTATACTAAATTTGATAAATATTTAGATTCATCAGAGATCATTAGATGAGATTTACTCTGTTTATTTTGGACATGAGTCTAATGTGTTTATCTACACAGGCAGTGACGCATGAAACTATCATGAAACTATAATTCGCGTAAAATATAAGAAGGTAAAGTTATACAATCAAAGTCAAATTTGGCTATCTCACCTACCTACTCCTTTTTTGTAAGCAAATAACAATAAAGATGTCGTACGCAAAAAGAATAACATCCAGATACTTTCGTTATCTTCTAAATTTCGTTTCGTTTTATTAGATAGATAAATAGATAGAGCCTAAATGAATCTTAAACACTTGTAACCATTACAACACTTGTATGCTGAAATGTCAGCCGAGTCTTGATCATTGAACCCTGAGCTATTCACATACAACGACAGATGTCTTGTAACACCTAACGACTAGATGATGTTAATCTATATAAATATAAATAACTAAGTCACCAAATGTGTTGCTTAGCGCAAAACTCGAGAACGGCTCGACTAATTCGGCTAATTCTTTTTTTCATTTGTTTAGGCACAATGAAAGTTCTTAGGGTGAGAAAGGTAGGACAATAGGACAAAAAAACGTCTGGCGAGGCAGCTTTTAATATATAATTAATATATAAATAATAAATATCTTATGGAATTAATTAATAAATTGAAATACATAAATTAAAAATAAATGATCTTTCTTCTTTTTTTATTTCTTCAAATTATTGTATTGACATTTGTCACCGATCTTTTGATAATTACACAAAGTTTGAGTTAAATGAGTGGATCAAAATCATACAGGGGAATCTCAAGCGTGTTAAAATGCTAATAACACAAGCCTACGTCACAACAGGAAATATCTAATAATTAAAAGATCTCTCATAGTACATATAATTACTTTTAGTAATAAGTGCTATTATCATCAAGTGATTAGAAAATTATTAAAAGGCACCGATTGGATAATTATAGATAACATGTCATTAAATATATATCAGAAGTATAGTTCGTTAACCTTGCTACGTGCCACATAAACTAAATAATGGATTGGACTTTGTATGTTATTTCCTTTAAAATTTTACTTATATATAACTAATGGAATAGTTTCTAGTGTCCGCACCTCAATTGATAGACTATATCGTCCAAAGTAGAGAATATATCGTCCAAAAATGCTAACAGTAATAACTTGAATGTTAAAGAAAATTTTTGACCACCTGAAAGCTTGCACTGGCCAGCAAAGTTTAAGTCTATAGTCTATACACATTATAACCTACTAGCTGCGCTCAGCGGTTTCAACCGCGTGGCTCCGCTTCTGTTGGTCTTAGCGTGATGATATAAAATAGCCTAGCTATAGCCTTCCTCGATAAATGGGCTATTCAACACCGAAATGATTATTCAAATCGGAGTTCTTGCGATTAGTGCGTTCGAACAAACAAACATACTCTTCAGCATTATAATATGAGTATATATTATTTATATGTTATTCTCCTATTATAATAAGAATAAATACATCTACATAATTATTCTGAATTGAGATCTAACGTGTTTCTCACCAACATTAAGACATTAACAGTGTCAACGAGGCTTAACTAAACGCATGGTAATTTTGTTTATGGTCACATTGTCACGTCTAACTTGCGTCTAACCATCGAGAATTAGGTCATAGACATTAGATAGGAAATGAATGAAAAAAGAATTATCGCCGTGTTTTCTTTGGACCCCCGCCAGTGGTAATAAATCCCGGTTTAATGGCTCCTAAGTTACAGATGGCATAGCGCTGGGAGATATTATCTATATATCTTGTTATAATGTGTTATTCAACGCACTGTTATGATACTTCAGGTCTTAGTGCGCCTATAAACGAAGCTGTGTTGATAAAATCTACATTGATATTATGTCGTTTGGAATCATCATTGACATCTAAATGGACTGTTATAAATATTTTGCTGTATCCCTTATCTGCTTTTTAATGTCGTGAACTCATACAACAACAAACAGCATTAATAGAAATTATTCTGAAACATCATTGTGATAGTGGACTTTAATGAATACAAAAATATAAAATCTTATCTTTAACTGAACAAAATTTACAAGTAAGTACCTGTCAATTTGAAAAAAACGAAAAAAAAAATTCGAAATAATGAATACCACATCCACATTTACCGCATCTCAGCCTTCGTATACCTATAGCCACTATACTTTATACAAGTGCCAAAGAAGTCCTTGCACTTGTGGGTGTTCAGACGGCATAACGGCGAAATTTAATATTTCCCAACCAACTGGCTTTTGTTTGCTGGAGGCATCATTGAACTACGAAACCTTAATGACTCATTTTTCCTTATTGTAATATCCATTTTTATATAAGCTTGAAATAATGGAACGACAATAAATTTTATAATTACACTCTATTTCAACTTCGTTACGTAATTATCTTTTGTGCCTAGTTAAAAATTATCCTAATACTTACATTAGTTTTATTCACTTTTTTTAAAGTATTTATCGTCTTTAACAACTTTTTAAAATTTATATTTAAAAATATTTTCTTTAATCTTTAACAGATCGATGATTATGACTTACGTATCACCTCTAACTTTCAGCTTGAATAAAACTAAATAAAACAATATTTGTAACTTTCCTGATTATTTATATAATACTTCAGAGGCTCAAATATGTACTTGGAAGCTGGATTCATTTTGACCGTGGATCGCTACGTAAACAGGTTCTACAGCCCACGCCTTGTTGCTATGGGGATTTAACTGTCAGCCTTGTAAGGGAACTTGTAATAAGTGAACATAATAATAAAATGGAGCAAAGTAAAAGTTGAACACATGTACGAGTACATATTAATATAGGTATTAACGTATGGTGAAGAACAGTTATAAAGACTAATTGAATCGCTCTGTCAAATTTCGTCAAAATCACCGAACTGTATTCCAAATACATTCAGATCTTTAATTTTATGTAATTATAATAACATCCCCGTCGAAAATTAGTCGTTGTGGACGACATGACAGCTTGATTGCAATTTATGCTTTTGGAAGTCTACTGCATATTAGATGCTTAGACTATCAAAACTTGTTTAACGTTATTATAATATGTATAATAGATCGTTTCCACGTGAAATTTTAAACGAATTTAGATGAATTTAGCCAGTCTTACGATATCTCTTGCTTCTTTAACAAGTAATAACTGCGTTAAAAACAACCGACTTCAAACTTGCACTTGCAAAATTCACAAATACCTACAGACAAAAATGCTCATAAAATAAAAACTACTGGGCCTATCCGAATAAAATTTTTGTGGGACCAATTCGACACCATCCCGCATCGAACAAAAAAAAAATCACGTAAATCGGTTCAGAAACCTCGGAGTAATCGGTGTACATACATAAAAAAAAACATACCGGCCGAATTGATAACCTCCTCCTTTTTTTTGAAGTCGGTTAAAAAACACACACGCCTATTGACCTATACAATTAATTTTCTTTATCAAATATAAAATGCATCGACAGCCGCACGCGAGGGCCACTGACCCGGATGACTTATAGGTCACAAATACCAATTGTGCAATTATTTGTGTTATTTGCTTGGATTTCTTTAAATCGATCGTGTTTACGCGAACTTAGATCGCTCTGACTCACTAACTTTGAACCTTCACGTGGTGTTTACGTGATGTCTTTGGTTTAAATTGCACTTACAGCTGTGTATTAGCAGCATTGACATTTTATTTTATCACGATTTCTAACTAGTATTGGTATTTTAGCTAATGTTAGCTGTGCTGTCGTTCCTTAAAGACGTGTAGATCACGTAAGAGAGTATTTTTATGGAACTCTTCTTCCAATACACCTACAATCTTTATGCAATTTTAGTATTTATGACACGGGGTATATGTTTAACATAATGCTGCAGTAAATGTTAAAACTAGATAATTTATACACTACATTATTTAATATTTTTATTGTGAAATATGAAAGTAACAGATAACAAATATGCTATACGTCATTAGATAAAAATATAATCAGCTCGATTGTTCGTGTGTATTAATTGGTAAACAATATTGTTAGTTATTACTGTCCGTTTGTCACGATATATGAGTAAGTAATGCATCACGCTAATATGACTGATTGTAAAAATGTTTATTGAATATAATGGTTTGTCCCGGCTTTGCCCAGGCTACATTGGATACAAATTACAAGCTAGGTACTACCTACATATTTTAAATGATGACGTAACTTAGGTAATAAAGTTGGTATGATAGAATAAAGATTTGTAAGTAATTGAAAATAATTAAATAATTATTAATTCATAAACTCATATACTTTTTAAGCACTTGCACATACGAATTCTACAGAGAAAAGAATAATTTAAGAATTACCCTCATCATTACAATAAAATGTGAAAGTTGTATTTTAGTGTCCCTCACAAAAAAGATCAAAATCTTGATTAAGTTTGACGCTGATAAATACTACTGAATTAATAAATTAACTACTTACTTTCTATCCCGGTGGACCGGATGAAAACAGGTAGTAAGTAGTAAATAGCATTTATCGGTTACATCCGATAAAACTAGTTTTGGACATTATAACCTAATGTTTATAACACCAAGATTTTAGTATACTATCGAGGATTTCCTGCAGTGCCAATCTATACTAATATTTAAAAGCTGAAGAGTTTGTTTGTTTGTACGCGCTAATCTCAGGGACTACTGGTCCGATTTGAAAAATTATTTCGGTGTTAGATAGCCGATTTATCGAGGAAGGCTGGCTTATACATTATCATCACGCTAAGACGAAAAGGAGCGGAGCACAGCGGGTAAAAACGGTCAATGTCTCTTAATAAAAAGATAAAGGCTGCAGTCTAGCAAAATTGCGTTTTCAACAAGTTATTTGACAATTTTTTCCCGGCTATTGAAATGATAAACTGAATTTTTTTTTCTTGTTTATCAATTAGTGTTATATACGCAATGCGCATGAATTTTTTCACATTTATAAAGTTACTTTATGTTACCTTAATCAGGCCTTCAAGATAAGTCTCTTTCCCCCAAAGACATTTCGAGCTAAGTTTGTGCACTCACTACGTTGCAACCGATTACAATTTATACAATTTGATCAGCGCATTATTATCCTTATATAGTCGTTATTAAAATCTGCTGAATACAATTGCCGAAAAACTTATGATTTTCCTAATTAGAACGTTATAAATTCATTAAATTTCCCATTTTTTGCCTTACAAAAACTATTGATAAATACTGCTAAAAGTTATTTTTTCCATTAATTTATTCGAGTTGAATGAGTATTAAACCTTTAAAAAATTTTTTTTTGAATTTTGATAATTCTTTAAATATTAAAAAAATATTTAAAATAAGTAGGAAAAATCCTAGCGAATTTCTTTAGTCGCGCTCCTTGGGCCGGAGCGTTCTGACGTGTGCTCTACGCTCGATTTTCCTTCATACCGAAGTGAAAGTTGCTCTACTTCATTAAATTTAATATTTTTGTTAATTGATTATTTTTATCTTAGTTTTGTGCAAATATTCGTATTTTTAAACATTTGATTTCGATATGGAAAATAAAAGAAAAAAATATGCGTGTAACTACTAGAAAAAAAATTATCTTCGAACATAAAGTTAATGAAACCAAAGGTGATTGGCAAAAATTTCGTTATTTTACGGGGTGTCAGTAAAGGGATGTATATTTCTTTAAAACTAAATTAAGCTCATAAATTTTCTTATAATATAATTTTTTTTTGAAGTTCCAAAAATGTTTATTTTTCGTTTGAGAAATACGAAACATAATATAAACTTGTATTGAGAACTTGAACTTGGGACATACGGGAAAAATGATTTGTTTACTCCAAAATTCCAAATATGTCGAGGTGTTTTAATTTTTTCTTCTAGTCATTTTGAACGTAGCGGCATGTTATTTGATTATTAATTTTGTAACTTAAATACAGGATGTTGGTTTTATATTCTGATCTTACAGACGCGCTGACAAATTTAGTCTACCATTTCTAGTTTAGACCTCTAAGTACCAATATTAAAACGAATGGATTATCATCACATCATCAAAACTCAGATGTAATGGAAGATCACAATAACATAGAAAATTCAATAGGTGTTGAGAACTAAACAAACACAAGTAACAGAGACGCGAAGAATAAAAAAAGAGGACGAAAACGATAATTCGTTGATGCTTTCCCTTTTCGACGTATTGTTAGGGTACATCACCAATCTGCAAAAAATAAAACTGATGATTCCCAATTGCTGATTAAAAATGAAAAACAAATAATCGACAACAGTGGTGAAAATTTGCTGATCACAATGAAACATCCTTCAGTGGTAGCAGATTTACTCATTTAAAATGTAAAGGAGAGGAGGACAGGAAAACATTATGAATGTGGATGGTGGATTGTATACAGGGTGTAATCGATAAGTATATGCAGGCGATTATGACGTTATTATTGCAGGTATCAAAAAACTTAAAACTGATATCGAAATTACTTTACCTAATGAGCAAAATGACAATTATAACTTTTTAAAAGTATAACGAGAAATATCTAAAAAAATTACTTTATACATTCCCATATCAAGAAGGGAAAATGGGACTAGTAAGTAGAAGTTAAATGTCTAATTCCGGCCAAATACATGAATGCGGAAGATGCGGTTAAAAATAAAAAATTTAATATTTGAAATACAATGCAAAAAAATAACACTTTTGTCATAGATAAGAAACATGACTATTTTTTCCAAATTCAGGGACAACTAAACGTTGCAGAAGCAGAAGCCTGCTTATTTGCTGTTTGGACTGGAGTGAATCATAATCGTCTAATATTAATTTAGTGAGAAACGTCTTCCCAGTTCAAAATGGAGAAATAAACCATCCACGCGAACACCGACATCCACGCGGACGGAGTCGCGGGCGGAAGTTAGTCAAAAATAAATATCTTTTGTTTTCATTTGCGCATTTTTCTATTTTATAATTTTTTACACAAACATTACATTTTTTTTTATGATATACAAAATTTGATAGAACGTATTCGCAAATTTTGTGTACTGATAAAAAGAATCACCCGGTGTAATTTTCACGAAAATTGTTTCAAATTGTCATTTTAGGTACTTATTACGAATATTAAATTATGCATACGAATGATTTAATTTTTAAAAATTAAGTGGAGCAACTTTCCCTTAGTACATTTGTATTATTTACATATAGGATGACAGGATGCATTTGTTTGCACTACTAGACCAAACCCTTAAGTATATAAATTTAACAAGTAACTTTTTCTTTGTAATTTCTCAAATATATAAAATTCGCTTCAAAAAGGTATTAAATCAATTAATTTATAATAATTAATGAATAAGATAGACATAAAACCAACCTGTGTTACTTTCGGTCAAGGTCTGTCGTACGTATCTTGCCAGATTAAAATTATCTTTCTGTGTTTCATCTATGAGTTTCTGAGTCGGTAATGTCCTAGGTATTATACGAACGTGGAGTATTAAAATGTTTGAGTTTGAGTACGGGTGCTTTAGTAGGTATGTTGTGAAGGTGTGTTTAGTGTGTGTGATAGGTACCTACTGCATGTTGTATGCTGAAATTTCTACAAGTTGGTATGTATGTACCTTATTTCAATATCATTGTACAAAAATAAATTAAATAATTGATACGCATGTATCTAAATAAAAAAACTAAGTAAAGATTAAAATATGATTAAGTATAAAAAGGGTGCGGTCAGAAGGCGATGGTACTAAGTAGGTAAATTTTCGTTTTTTTGGTAACGAATAACGATAGTGTACTTGTGTATTTGTCTCGTATACTCTAAAAAATATTATCCAAACAGTAGGTATTTATTTTCGAGGTTCGAAATTAAGCATTGCGTTCGAGGTCAATGACAGCTTATGTATAACGCTCGCGAGTATGATCCGCGTAGTTAGGGTTACGAACACAAAGTTTATTGAAAAGTGGTAAGATAATTTTTCCTGCACGACCGGATTTTTTAAATATTTTTTACAGCATCAGAAGGTTAAACACTATATGCTCCATTAGGCCTACGATAGGACATCCGTGACACCCTGTATATATATTATTATAGTGATATAACCACCATTGTAAAAGAGAGAAGTAGGCCAACTCCCGGTTAGAGCACGTTTAAAATACAATTTATAAAATTAAATTAAACAAACGCATTTTTTATAAACCAAAGCATTTATTTCAGAAAAATAAGTATAATATTTCATTACATTAATTTTTACAATAATTACAACTTTGTAACAATACAATATTTTCTTCGTTTTGCCTTATTATTTTCTGTTAAAGTCTCCTTTGAAGAATTCGCAGGTAAATCAATTTTTTTCTATTTTGCAGATTGCTAATCTTGAGTTTGATGAATAAGTTTGACTAGTTTGTGTTTGGTTGTCCCTTTTTGTTACAGGTAGGTACAAACTTGGTAAACTATCTTTTGCCAATAATTTGCGTTGTGTATTAGTTTTTATCACATCTTTGCTAAAATGAACTTCACATATACGATGAGATTCTATCTTTTTTCCTATCAATTCCTTGCGGTCGATGAGATGAAGCCATTTTAAACGTCTAGAAAAGAAAAAAGCATTGAGTAACACACATTCATTTGCGTCACAGAGTTACAAACCTACATCCATAGTTTTTACAAACTTTCGCATTTACAATATTAGTAAACACTTTAAAAAAGCTACATAATTATTAAGTATTCTCAAATGTATTTTATTCACTCACCTTTCTTGTTCAGAGGGTATCGTAAAGAACGACATTTCTGGGTTTGAAATAGAGTCGTTTGAACAACCATTTACTTGACAATAAATTCTTCTGGCACGCTTAGACATTTTGCAGTGCAGCCCGTAACCATACAATTGAGTACTTGAATAAAATTTTTTTTTTGTGCTAAATGGAAAGATTATATATTAGTTTTATAACAAAACTATTTTTTTAAATTTTTTTTGCAATAATTCAAAAGTTATTTCAAAATAAAAATTAGTCTTTGAATCCAGTACCGAAAACATACCAACAACTCCCGAAGCGTCACCCGGACGCGTGTGACGTCATAATGTTAGTTTTCACTCATTGCAGTTGATACAAAAACGTATACAACTATAACATTTTGACGTCACATCTATGGTGACCAGTCATGGCGCGTTTATTGCTTATAATTAATTGAAAAACATTTTTTTTTGAGTTTTTTGCATTAAATATCAATATTATTAATAATAAAGTTTTAAAATACATGAAAAAAATCAATAATTTTTTTTTATTCAAATACTCAATTGTATAAACAAACACCGACCGCTCGTAGCAATGGCGCGGGCCGCACTGCCACACTGACTGGCAATCGATGAATCGAGTGATACCCGAGCGTAGTGTGCGTGCGTACGTACATGAACGCAGGACGAGGCCAAGCGCTCCGCGTACATACAAACGCGACGCAACGGCGCGATGTACCTTTGTTGGAAGATAACATACTTCTCTCTTTTTAACCGACTTCAAAAAAGGAGGTTATTAATTCGGCTGGTATCTGGGGGCACGGTAGTGCCCCCGCCAAGACGAGCAAAGCGAACAAGCGGAGCGCACGGGCACTACCTACCTTTTCTCGAAGCGCTTCGACGTTTTTTTGAACCCTCATAACTTGGGTTTGGATTATGCTAGATCAACAAAATTTTCGGGATATATTGCCAATAGCGGACTTATTGAAAATATTAAGTTTTAATTACATTAGCTTTTATACTTCAGATTTTATTTATATCTAAAAAACGCTAATTTCGTCACTGACTCACTGATGATCATCAAAATTCTTAAGGTATTTCCTAATGTCCTAGAAAGCTGAAATTTTGTATGTAAGCTAGTATTAGCACACAAACAACAAAAAAATTATAAAACTTGTAACTTTCATCCCCCAACCCCTTAAACTAGGGAATGGGAGTTTGTATGAGACCTGTAATTTTAAATTAAATTTTGATGACGCTAGAGGTCTAATCTAATAATCTAAAACTTGGTTCCCCTAGATATATATATGTACTCCTTGTTAAAAAAAAATTAATTTAATCGACATATAAAATTTTGTTAACTACAAACAACTTACAAAAAGAAATGAAATCCCACCAAAAACATTTTCATGTAAAATGTTGCCAAGACGAGCCCATTTGACTCGCACTGTGAAAAAGTTATCAGATCTCATGTAGAGCCAAGCTTCTAACACTACACGCCCTAACTCTACAAGGCCTAACTTCACAAACTCTACACCTTAGTCAAAATATGTGGCTTGGCCGTTCGTTACTACAAGAACTATTGTATAACACAAAAGTAATGAACAGTGAATTAATTAATTTTTCACCTTACGCCGATGTGAATGTAGCGAAATGGCCAAGCCACATATTTTGACTAAGGTGTAGAGTTTGTGAAGTTAGGCCTTGTAGAGTTAGGGCGTGTAGTGTTAGAAGCTTGGCTCTACATGAGATCTGATAACTTTTTCACAGTGCGAGTCAAATGGGCTCGTCTTGGCAACATTTTACATGAAAATGTTTTTGGTGGGATATATTTTTTTTTATTTATGTACATCGATTACGCGGAGGTTTCTGAACCAATTTAGGTTATTGATGCAGAGTAGTTTCGTATTAGTACCATAAAAATTTGATTCGGATAGGCCCAATAGTTTTTAACTTTTTATTTTACGCTAAGACGAAAAGGAGCGGAGCACAGCGGGTAAAAACGGTCAATGTCTCTTAATAAAAAGATATTAAGTATATAAATTTAACAAGTAACTTTTTCGCTAAAATATATAAAATTCGCTTCAAAAAGGTATTAAATCAATTAATTTATAATGATTAATGAATAAGATAGACATAAAACCAACAACCTGTGTTACTTTCGGTCAAGGTCTGTCGTATCTTGCCAGATTAAAATTATCTTTCAATATTTGACCTTGGCGAAAATAGCTATCTGTAATGTTCAATAATCCCGGTTGCTATGGTAACACGGGCGCGGGTAAAAAACCGCGTATATTGATATTGAAATTTGAAGTAGAAAAATTAACGCTCTAAAACAAGTTGTGAGTAAGTTGTAGAATGAATGAAAATCACATATTAAGTGCAGAAGGACAATTCAATGTCAAATGTTTGAAAATTCTACAAAATGAATCTTATCATTAATGTATATTGTACATGTATGGTTATGTAATTTTTAAACTGAAAATACAAACGAAATTATTGTTAATTTGGGTGTAAGTAAAACTTATGTATACAGTATACCTAGTTTTAATACTCTCCCTACTTCTGAAAGGAGAAATTGTCGTTACAAGATGTGATAGGTATTTCATTTTAGATTTTTTAATTTTTAGGACTACTAATTACGAATTCAATAACATTGCTAACACAATTATAATTGACTGTGTAATTAAATTTAATGTTGGAGAATACTAGTAAGAGAGAATACTATCAGTAATGTTGGACAAAATAAAGTTGCCATTTTGCAGTAGGTACAAAGCTATATAGTTAAGTATGAAGAACGACAAAGTTACAGACATATTTTATCCATTGATATATGTATGTAGCTTTGTATAAAACTTCTAATCACTTTATACTTTATCGTAATACTACCTCCATAGTAAAAAGAGAGAAGTAGGCAAACTCCCGGCCGCGGCGTTAGAGCACGTTTTAGAAATAATTTAATAAGGTTTATAAAATTAAATTAAACAAACGCATTTTTTATAAACCAAAGCATTTATTTCAGACAAATAAGTATAATATTTCATTACATTAATTTTTACAATAATTACAACTTTGTAACAATACAATATTTTCTTCGTTTTGCCTTATTATTTTCTGTTAAAGTCTCCTTTGAAGAATTCGCAGGTAAATCAATTTTCTCTATTTTGGAAATTGCTAATCTTGAGACAGATGAATAAGTTTGACTCGTTTGTGTTTGGTTGTCCCTTTTTGTTACAGGTAGGTACAAACTTGGTAAACTATCTTTTGCCAATAATTTGCGTTGTGTATTAGTTTTTATCACATCTTTGCTAAAATGAACTTCACATAGACGATGAAATTGTATATTTTTTCCTATCAATTCCTTGCGGTCGATGAGATGAAGCCATTTTAAACGTCTAGAAAAGAAAAAAAGCATTGAGTAACACACATTCATTTGCGTCACAGAGTTACAAACCTACATCCATAGTTTTTACAATCTTTCGCATTTATAATATTAGTAAACACTTTAAAAAAGCTACATTCTTATTAAGTATTATCAAATACGTATTTTATTCACTCACCTTTCCTGTTCAGAGGGTATCGTAAAGAACGACATTTCTGGGTTTGAAATGGAGTCGTTTAAACAACCGTTAACTTGACAATAAAATCTTCTGGCTCGCTTATACATTTTGCAGTGTTGCGCGTAACCGTACCTAATTGTATAAACAAACACCGACCGCTCGTAGCAATGGCGCGGCCCGCACTGCCACACTGACTGGCAATCGAGTGATACCCGAGCGTAGTGTGCGTGCGTGTGCATACCTTGCGCTCCGCGTACATACAAACGGCGCGATGTACCTTTGTTCGAAGATAACATACTTCTCTCTTTTTAACCGACTTCAAAAAATTTGACCATAAAAATTTGATTCGGATAGGTAGGCCCAATAGTTTTTATTTTATGAGCATGGAAATCTAGCAAGTAACTTTGATTCACTTGCCGGTTACCGATTGAGCTGAAATTTTGTATTCGTACATGTAAATTGGATTGCGATTAAAAATTATAATGCTGAGCTGATTTGATGACGGAATCGAAAGGTGGCTATAGGAACTCGGTAATTAATTGACTCAACTTTATCGACTTCTCGAGGCTCGTTTGATTCGTGTTGAAAAAAACACTAAACAGTATTAAACAAAAATAACTACATTAAAAAAACCGACTTCAAAAACGGAAAAGTATAAAAAAATTATAAGTATAAGTACCTATTAAGCATAATATTATTTAGATGTGCTATTTACCAAATAGGTTTGAGGCAGGTGCCAAGCACTACGTACTTAGTACTAAGCCAGAGTAAACCGGGCATTAAGAAATCAAAACTACTACTAAGTTTTACATTCGCTTGGCAACGACATCAAACCTATTACAATGATATCACTACCTAATAAAAACAACCGCATCAAAATCCGTTGCGTTTTAAAGATTTAATTATACATAGGGTCTAGGGATATAGGGACAAAGATATAGACTTAGTTTTATACTAGGTATATGTAATGATCGTGATTATTATCATTGACGTAACAACATAATAAACGAACGACATAGTGAAAACTATATTTTGGTACTGTAATGTGTGTCATGTGATGATGTGATGGATGTGGATAAGCCCGACATAAAAGCTATCTAAATTAATACTAAAATATAATGAAATACTTAGTAATGTACTAAACAAATGTTACAGAGAACTGAATGTGACACTTTACTGCACTTAGTAACTTAGCCTCGACATTCCAACACGATTAAGGTGCAACGTTGCAACATTTTACACGAATGAAATTTGCTCAAATATCCTCCGAGACTTACCGATATGTACTGTAATGAGTTTTACTCAGATGACAGTGTATCTCAGTTCTCGACAAACGTGAGCACCATACAGGAAGTTAGATTAAAGTGTGACAATTCAGCGTTTTTCCACGTTGGCCACGTCAATAGGCCCACAAGCAAAGATCCAGATTAGGTACCTTGAAATGATGTCTATCAAGACCTCCCCCGATGGCGCCGACCACACCATAATACACTAAATCACTACACAACACCCAATCCACCTGGGCAGCACCATCACATGGATAACGTACCGCGTTCCCGAATGATAACGCGGCCAAACAAAAAAAAACCGGGGGTCCTAAGAAGGTCGAATCTGGTATTTTTTTCTGGAAAGCTGGCAACGTCGCTTCGAAGCCGGACGGACGCGCGTTCAGTCCGCGTACAGCTCATTGGCCAAGTGTGACGGCGGCCATCGCTGCGCGCCACCCGCTTGCCCAATGACGTTGCTCCCCGCACGCCCCGCCCACTCAATTTCCGACTGTTGAATGAACCGTATGCCAGTCGTGTCGCCGACGTTCAGCGAGTAACACGTATTATACTAACTTCTATAATGCAAACAAGAATGCTAACAAGCAGTGTTGTGTTCTAAACCACTGCTTTATCGTAAACAACCGCGATCAACTGTGATAAGTATAAAAAATATAGGATTAAAATATAAAAATAAACAAGTTTGTATAAAATCACGACGTATGGAAGTGAAAGTAAGTGAAGATGGAATTTCGTGTACGTGCCTTTAAACTCGTATCGTCGTTATTTAACTCTTCTTTGTCCAAATTGTTTACCTGTAAAGATAAAAAATATAATTAAAACCACCTTCAGTAAATATACCTACATAGAATTTCCACAAGTTCTCATAATAAAAAAATGTATTTTATGAATCAGTGTGATATTTCGTTTTCAATTCCTTTCATTGCTATCAAAACACGAAATAATTCGGAAATATTATGAAGTTCATGTGAAAAAAATAGTGATAGGTATTTCTTCACTAAGTAGTCTTAAATTCTTTAACTTTTAACTGAGAAATAAAATCAACTAGGATGTATTTAATATAATATTTTTTAATGTCTGTTATCCAATTTATATCGTTTTATCGTTTTCTTTCCATCAAATTATCTAGTATATCTACAAAATTGTACAATTATTTACTGCAGTGAAATAATGTCTTTCTGTGTAATAATAAAAAATGAGAACTTCAGTCTTCGTGTGGGAACGTCATTCAAAATACAAAGGCGACAAAAAATTACATGACATGAATGATATGCACAAAAACGACGAACGACTAGAAATCAGACGCCATATTATAAATAATTAATAGCTTATTTCCGAACGACTTCAGTCTGCCAAGATTTTGTTTACTTTCTAAAGTGATCGAAAATAGCGCGACCTTAAAAATGGACGTCTCTCTTTTGAAACCTTTTAGTCGGAAGTTGGTTGATGAAATTTCATCTTCAAAATACATAACTACCAAACATTTACGTATCGTAAATATAGAAATATTTAATATACTCTAAATGTATGATAAAACATCACACACAATATTATTTACACAAGTGAAATTTGAAATGTACGTCATAATAATATGATGATAAAGTACATAAATCTTTATTATTTTAATTGTCACATTTATTTATTTTATTACCTAAATATTACTAGATCTCGATTTTAAGGCTCTAAATCTGAATCTTAAAATATAGACTACTACTACGCTATTTTAATTAATTTATATAGTTACAGAAAATTCTTTACCTATTTTATGAAGCACGCATTTCATCCATTTTAAAACACCTTTTAATACATATCATAATCATGAACTGATGCTATAATATACGATCAAAACCATAGATAAAAAATTTAAAAGCAGTTCGCCCACGAGCACCGAACGCCACGAGTGTAGGCGTCAGCAGTCAGCGTTTACTTCAGCATGCGTCATACTGCGCCGGCGCATGTTCTGTCAGCGACGTACCAATTAATTATTGTTATTTCTTTAAAAAAGGACATTAAGATAAAAAATAATAATACGTTGTTCTTGAATGAGTAATACCATTTCGAAGATGATTACAGAGGAAATGTAAGGCCTAGAGATCCGGTTCAGTTACAGTGACCTTCAAATGTTTGACCTTTATAAATATACTCAAAGCACTTCATACAGTTAATTAATTATATGAGTTCGTTTGTTTAAGTTATTATGCGCACTGTGAAACATCTTTATTCAATTCAACATAGGTATCTATTCAGTCTAAGAAATGGGATAATTATTAATTAGTGAAAACGTGATATTAAATTATCATGTTTTATGCTACGAATTCTCATATTTTAAAAGAAACTGAATAATGTTTTATACATAATCTGGAACATCACTACACAACACTATCTCGTCCTAAATAAAGAACACGTGTAGAAAACAATATTCACCACCACCAATATTTTTAATTGTTAAATATTTTTAAGATCTGCTAAAGGCTTCTGTTTATAATATGTATATGGTATGTTATAATTTAGACCTTGAAATTACATGATGACAACACGAAAATTGTTCACTAATTGATCCTTTTTTTTAATCATTATACAGTAAAACTTTTCTTTCAATTATATCCAATACATATTGCATTAACCAAAAATACTAAAGTCAATTACCTACGTTCATATATCTCATACAAAATACCTCAACAATAAAACATATCATGTGTCCAAGACAGCCCATCATTCGTCTTAATTTACTTGACAGTCAAGATTTGCGAATAAATCGCGAGGCGTATACGACTATGACTAATTCCGCTTTTAGACGTATAAATAATGGAATGGTATATAATAATACATGCACATATATGCTTCGTGGAAACTATATTGTAGAAATAGTCAAAGTGATACTTGTCATAGGACAGTAGCGCCACGCCTCGTCCGCGTCGCTCTATTTCGAAAAAAAAAAGGTCAATTATCCACTGCAGGCACACTGGGCTCCTAGATGGAGCACGGAAGCGAATTATAAAAAGTAATAGTAAGTTATAAAAGGTTGATTTTCTATGTAGAAGAGGAAGGTAGTAGTTTTTTCGTACTTTTACTAAGTAAAACAGATGTGAAATGAATAATGCCCCATATTCCTCGATCGATATGATTCACGTAGCAGTACATTACATTATATCACCAATAGGATATTATGATAACAACAATTATTTTATCATTTCATATTTTATCAACTACACGGAAAAGTACATGTGCAATAATATGATACCATAAATGAAATACACTGCTATTTTATACATATAATTGTTTAAAGCCGTGAGTGAGAAAAAAAATGAAAATCTTTTTAAAAATTAAAAACGTTTGATTTTGTCGATAATCATTTTATTTAAAAATTTCTTAATTTTCGTAGACATAAATTGTAACTGTAATTCTGTGTAAATAACTGAAACTAACACGATATAAAATATAAATGTATCTATCTTTTAATTAAAATCAATTTATCCGAAATCAATCGCAGAGGTCAGACGGAGGTCACTGGTTGCTAAGCAACAGAACCGATTCAGTACAGGTCAACCAGAACGAAATTCAGCCCAAAATAAATATTGATATGATCCGTTCGCATAAAAGGTGACTGGACCAAATTATCGATTAAATTGGTCTTCTAAAAAGGCACTTTAGTACGCATTAATAAAGACGAAAGTCGATTGAAAACACAATGTAACATTAAATGTGCTTAAATTATAACATCTACGTGTTTTATTTACGGTATAGGTTTAAAAGGCTAATAATTAATAAATCATAAAAAGACCGACCAATGTACAGCTAATAACGTTCTTACACAGTCCGTAAACGAATTTAATCTTATAAAATTAAAAATATACGAAGTCTCCAAACAAATATAAACAATGAAAATAAGGTGAAGTTTTGTTATGGTATAAGCCACAATATTACCGAAAAAACAGCATTTATTACAGCAAAACAGAATATCTGGACAAAAATACATTATTTTATGCTAAATTCATGCTATCTTTAATAAATTTCCGTACCAAATAGCAGCAGGCTCATAAACTTTTTTATAAGTACCCGAAAACTTTATCTAACATTAACGCATCCATCACGAATTCACGACGAACATCGGCTTATCAGCAATGTTCGGCAATATTCTAGAATACATATTCCAGAACAGCTGATCCCACATTCCCAGGCTCAAGGTCCCAACCACCCGCCCATCCCTGCGCCCCTCGCCACCCCGAGGGTCGATACTGCGTTATTTCGGAAAATGAACAAAGGGTGAAAGATTAAATTTGCAAGTATATTTTATTCATTTGTCGGGGCAAATCATACTATGTGCGAGCCAGCCAGTATATGGCCAGTGTCGATTTTTTTAGTCACTATTTTAAGCCATTGAAATATGTTTATATAAAAACAATAGCTGTATCAAAGACATAGTAGGTATGTGTCGCTTGTTTACTCTTAATATTCAACTAGAAACTAGCAACGTCTATTTTCTGGCACAGTATAATATTGTGTAACGAAAAACAAATCGCAACTCTCGTTATCAATACGAGATTAGATAAAATTGAATCATAGCTGGATTACCGAATGTAGGTCACAGTAATATATCTCAGGTACATATTTAGATTGTTTAATAAAAATCAGGCAAAAGTTTCGTACACTATAAATTACAATTTAAAATACCTATGTATAGAACACGAGATATTTAAGATTACTAAATCCAAAATTTCGCTGCGTAAATTCTATTTACCATGAATAACGACGTACGCAATCCAACCCTTACACTGCCAAATCCCGCCCCTACGCTGTTCACTGAAAACATTCTAACCTAGCCAAGAAAACAGGCACCAGCGGAGCGGGACGTTGATAAAAAGATAAATCCAACAGATTCAAGACTGATAAAATTACGCATGCAACGTGGCTCGCTGCGCCGAGCGACGTTGCCAGTCCTCTGACCGCCATTACAAATTCTGTCGGCGCGCGGTTACGCCACACGGTCTCAAAATAAAAACAATGTTTTTACTTATAAATTGCGAGCTGATAATAAGTGTTGCTAATATAATCGGTCATACCTCAATGCGTTTTGTACACACGAACTTGTAAGGACGTTTACATTTGATATGAGCTAATTAACGTCTAAAATAATAAGAATTATTACTATGTGTATTTGAACGAGGACTCATGAGTATTTTCATTCATTTCTTGGTAATTTATGCTAGACGAGTTTTCCTTCATAAAATGTAGACCGTGTAGACAACAATAAATATATGAACGCATTTCAACGAGTCTTCATTGGCTGTTTTAATTTTGAAATAAGAAGTTAAGGACTTAGGTCTCTGGTGAAGAATTAAAATTTGAATACAAGTAATAACCTTAACATACTGAAATGAAACTATTGCTTATTCACACTTAATATCAGTTACTTATTCACACATTTAAATCATTTCAACGTACGGGTACGGCCACTACCTAGGCTAAGTGCTAACGACAAAAACATGATTAAGAAAGAAGTTTGTGATCCAAAAAAAAAAATATTTTCTACGTTTATATATAACATTTTTACGATGAAAGAAATCCATGTTAAAATAAGAATATCAAGTTATAAGTTGTTTTCTTTCTTACTACATCTTTGAATTTATAATCATATGTGCGTGATTCCCAGTATTTCACATTATTAAAATACGAATCGAAATGGTAGCTCTAAAATCTAAATATATATAAATTCGTACCTACTTTCGCGTGAAAGTTATTAAGATTTTATATGCATGAATCATAAATAAGATTCTGAGTTGATGAAATAAAACTCCAGTTGCTTTCTAAGAAAAACACCTAACTATCTCGATTGAGTCATAACGTTAGTTTTTTTGCTCAAAACAGGTTTGACGGCGTATTTAGAATATATTTATCATTATAGTTTATATGAAATCGGTAGCAAAATTTTCATTTGCCTCATTCGAAGCTGAATAGATTCGATTCATCATAATTATTATGGCAATATGTGAAGAAAATCAGCTTTCAGTTTTCATTAAGACCAAAGTAAAGTCTAGTTTTCCTATCCCCTATTATACATTAATATTATACTAATAGGTACATATTATAAAGCTGAAGAGTGTGTTTGTTTGTTTGAACGCGCTTTTCTCGGGAACTACTGGTCCGATTTGAAAAATTCTTTCTGTGTTAGGTAGATAGCCCATTTATCGAGAAAGGTTATAGGCTATATATCATCTCGCTACGACCAACAGAAGTGGAGCCACGGGGGTGAAACCGCGCGGAGCAGCTAGTAAAACATAAAGCTGAAGAAGTGGAATAGATTTTGATTTTTGAGGTATTTTCAATTCGATTAACGACTCTAAATCTGCGTATGCATGAACATTGAACATATAAAATAAAATATTGTTGCCGCATTTCGCAAAGATTAAACCGCTATGCAGATGTCGCTATATACATAATATATAAATGAACGCATACTGCGTCCGGTAGCTGCACCTACCGATTATGAGAGTGCAGTAAAAATATACTTTGCAGGGATTTCAGTTATTAGAGGCCCCAGAATGCAGGCATTTCTAAAACGGGTAAATGCATCATATACCTAAACATAATAATATTATATTTTTATCTTTAACTGAAGCCTAACTAAGATTATAGGAGGCTTATAATTTACTAGATTTCCTCATGTGACTTCGCGTAGGTACTACTCCAATTTTCAAAACCTATTTTGACGTCCATAATACCTTTAATTTTTTTTTTTTCATAAATTCTGTTACGATAAGCTCAGGTCTATTTTATTATAAAGATTTTGAAAAAAACTGGTTTGGTGTAAATGCTGAGATACAGTATTCTAACTCGCTGTCGTCAATTTTATGGTGCGAGCGTGATTTTAATCATGCAAGAGCCACATTCCAAGGTACATGAATAAGGAATATGCTCTGTAGGCAAATGCGAAACCATAAACATGTAATGGAATAGAGAAAAAAGATATAACTAGGTATATGGGTGCTATATTAGTCAGCCAGTCAATACACTATTAAACAACCTTGCATTATTATGGCATATAATACCATATAAGAAAAATAGAGTTTAGTATTCCTAATTGCCTTTTCCCAGTTTCTCCTAACACAATTTTAGTTTCAGGAATTTTAATAAATGGTTAGGAAAATGTACTTCTGTTTTTTTTTATTGAGTGAGATTATCTAAAGACAATAACTATGGTATAAAGAAAACCAAACTAACTTTACTGAATAGAATTCGAGTTTGTTGATTTTTTTAGTAATAGTTATACACGTCGAAACAAAATGCTCCAAGCCTCAAATAAACATAATAAGATCATTATAATATGTAGATCCTATTTACGGTACATATTTTCTAGATTTAAACCCAGTACACCTCTCTACTTAGCCTGTTTTCTATCCCATTAAGCACTTATGTACAACCCCTATCCAGGGCCCCGTAGTGCCCCGATCCGTACACTCTCGTGTGGTCGGCTCAGCTTACACCGGACGTATTCACTTTCACAACTACATTGTTGCAACTGCAAGCCGAGATAAATTGCTTCACATACACTGGAAGCCACTAGGGGTCAACGTATACAGTTGTCCACGATAACTCTTTGGACGTTGTAAATAACGTCGTGGGTACGCGTGACCTTTGAGTCTAGGTCCGGGCTTCAACGATTGTTCTGTGCATATTTGCTTACTATATTATACATGCAACTGAGGTTGGTCATTAGGTAATGATATAGGTATAGATATTTAGTTAACTGCCTACCGCTTTAAGGTCGAAGATCACATTGGCAGTTGTCAATTAATTATTATTGCATTTATATATTACCTAACTGAGTATAATAATTACCTAACTAATCAAAATAATTATCTAGATGCTGAAGCTTCTCAATTTTCCAATCCAATATTTATCAAATACTTTTAAGAATTGCTTATTACGATGTATGGAAATAGCAAATCGGGGAAAATTCTTTCAAATACAAATCACCAGCACATAAAAAAAAATTCATCCACTCCAAATGAAATTGAAATGGGCAGATTCACCGGGATAAAAGATAAAACCAGCACCGAAGCCCAACGGGGTAAATCTAAAGAATACATACTAGTGCAATCCGAAAGGAAGTCTGCTGCTAAAACAGACAGTAAGCCGATGAATGGCCATGTGCCAGGAATGCCTAATGCGTACCTAACTACCTACAAGACTACGTTTCTGCGAATACCAGAATGCTTATGGCTTGTATTATGCGATCGTTGTGACGTATAAAAATGACTCATTTTACTATTGAGCCGTTGAATGGTGCATGTTATATTTTATGGCATCATTTTTAAAACTTGTAGTTAAGGTTTGCAAATGTCATTGGTTTTGTATGTACATAATTCATATATAATCTAAATTGGATAGAATATAAATCTCAATTCGTAGGTAATTTTACTCATTTCACATAGCAGGTAATCGTCAAATTTCTAATCATATTTATAAGTAATTCAAACAGACATTTAATGGGTATAATTAATAAATAATAATGTAGGTATTCACAACCATATCTAAAATAGCAATATCAATGTCAATCCATCGCCTCGTACATACGAGAAACATCGCTTCCGTTCACCGATCTTTAAACATGCCCAGCAATGTACAGAACATGTGTATCAGATTCCGTTATTAAAAACACCAAACACCCAAACCGGTCTCTAGAAGATGTACACACCGCCGCGTGTCGAAACTAGTTTTCCGAGACAATAGACCGAATAAAACTTCTCGATCTTTCTCACGTAAATAACAAAGGCAAGCATAACAACGCGTTGTAGAAATTCTGGGAAAAATTGCCACTTTTTAAGGTGCCACGGCATACATATTACATTTATTTTGCGCATTACGAATATATCTCAGGTAATTTAACAGTTCTATGACCGTTTTGGTCGCTGAATATTTAGGATAAAACTTATGATCTAAATTTTAAGTACCTTTGTGATAAATAACCCTTTTTGGGAAAATTATTGAGTAGATACTTTTTTACGGTAGTAATAGGCCTGGAACTTTCTATACCTACTTTTATATAAATATCGATGATTATTAAATTATTACTTGAAATGGCGTGACATCACACACTAATAACAGTAAACAATTTAATCACCAATCACCAAACCAATTTCGGATTTGTCTTTGGAATCATAATGCTATAATATAAGTAATATAATTAACGTAGGTAGGTACTTATGTGTCAGATAGGACTGGCTATATTTAATTGTACCTAATAATAATATATTAGGCTAATAAAACACCTGGTTACGATTTACTAGGTACATTTAATTGATAAGTAGGTATTAAAAGCTTGCACAAAGCAAACAATAGTGAATTAAAGTTTCTTAAAACGAATTAATCCACGACGACTCTTTAATTACATGTGCCTAATTAATATTTAAAATTATGCTTGCTATCAAATTCAAAAACAAAAAATAATGTTGTGCCTTTGTTTTAACATTCTTTGTGATCATCATTGCATTCTTATCTGATAAAATTACGGTACGTTTATCAACGCACGTAACAAAGTAAAATTCAGAAGCATATTTTACAAAGCCAATACTGAATGAATCGTTTTCAACAGCGTGGAAGTGCGGCAACGTGACGCCCGAGCGGTGCGGCAACGTGGCGCCAGCCGCCACTGTCAGTGCAGGAGGCGGCGCGGCAACGTCGCTAAACTGATTCAGCAGTTACGTGATTACATAGGACGTGATGGCGAATATTTTTTACTATTTGTTATTTTTATGGCCGTAATGGTTTATCGTAGTAACGATTAACGAATACATTGAATGTTGAATAAACGTTTTTAATGATTGTCAGTAATTACTTAAATACATACATTTAAATTTTAAAACATGTTGAAGCAAAAATTAATGTCATGCCATTACTAAAGAATAAAGATACATAACTTTAAGGCATACTGATTTTTAAATAAATTAGGTGGTTTCTAAACTGGTAACTAGGTTAGGTACTTTCTAGACTGGCTTTCAATTTCTGTTAGTTTCGTATCAAACATGTACCTACTCTGAAACTACATATAAAACGTTTACGGTTTACCTGATGCAAAGGAGATATAATATTATGAAGTTCATATTGAATTTGTTACATTCGCCTTGATTTAAACCGTATATCATAAATATAAAACTAGCCTCAACACTTCGGGATGATAAAATATTCCATTGAGATGTAAAATTCAATATCTTGAGCGCAAAGCGAGCAAGCAAGAAGGCAGGCCTCAGCTCAGCCATGCGCTTCGATAACGGATAAATGCCTATTGCCTACACAGTGGCGCCGTCGCCATTCCGGCAGTCGGCGGTCAGAGCTCGAGTGGAGAGCCCGCACGTACTACATATTTTGAATAACTCACGTATGGTGCAACAATGGCTGGTTTGAAGCATTGCGCGTTTGATGGGTGTTTAGCGAAACAAGGAGCGGATAATTTGTCTTTCTTTTCATTACCTGTAGATGAGAAAAGGTACTGTACATACTCATTTGAACATTCAACTTGAACCCTAATAATTATATAAATCGACCTTGGCCTTTATAAATTATATTTTGGCCTTGGTGATAGGTTATTAAGAATTTATACATATATATATATATACGTCTAGGTAGTGAAATTATAAACAATCAGAATTTTTAGATGTTATGGTTTCGCTATCTGTTTATTTTAAGTATAAGTAATGTACAATATACCTAGTAATTGTATACCTACTGTGTTTTGAAAAGCCATATTTTTTAAGTTACTTAATAATTTAGTTAAAAGTTAGTAAACAATGAAGTTTTTTGTAAAACTACTGCAAAAAAGGTCATAAATGCAAACATTTAAAAAGTTTATTGGGTAAATTTTTGAGACGATGTGTACAACAACGTGTTTATATATCGGTAACTAATTACCACTACCTACTCATAGGAGAAGTATGTATACAGATACATTACTAGTGATTTGGCCCGTGGAACACGTGGTACAAACTTAGATTTTTAATAACTAGTAAAAATAAAAATTGTTTAAACTTTAACGTTTCTCGTAGTATGTATATAGATACCTATTGATTTGGCCCGTGGAACACGTGGTATTACTTAAATTTTTAATAACTAGTAAAAATAAAAATTGTTTAAACTTTAACGTTTTCATAAAATCGAAGTTCAGCTACGCAGCAGAACACTTTATAGTAATTTGCTTTGCACAAACTCTGTATAACATAAATACAGATAAGTATACTTTTAAAGAAAACTGTCTTTTCATTTTTCAGACGAAAGCTATGGTTGGGAATCATCAACAGACCTGACCTTGACAGACCAGATATAAAACCAAGAAGTTACGCAATCTGCTCTAAACATTTTGAACCATCTTCAATCGTGTTCGTACCCAAGCTAAAGGCGGATGCAATCCCATCAAGATCCGCTCAGGGAGTCCTAACTTATGACCAATATACACAAACTACAAATCCTTCTACGCCTATATTGATCACACCAAAAGTTGAGCCTGATTATTATTATTCCAGCTGTATACAAAGAGAATTTACACAAAAAGAAATTTACGGAGATCTGTGTAAAAGTACTCAAACTACAGTGGCTCTTGCTGACACATTAAACACGCCCTCGAAAAGAAAACTAACTCAACAGTTAGAAGAAATGCGCTTAAAAAAGTTGAAGATTCAGTCTGACTTTAGTAAATACAAAAAAGGAGTTCCGAGGAAAGATTCCAACAAAGAGAAGCGGTTTATAATTAAAACTGAAGATGAAGTTACAAAAAGATTTTGTAAACTGATTGAATGGCAAAATAAAATGAAGAAACATGCAAACGGAAACAGATTTGACATTGAATTTAAGTTATTCGCACTAAATTTGCATTTTGCTAGCCCGCAAACATATCGATGTTTGAAAACATTCCTACATCTGCCCAGTGAAACTACTTTAGCTCGATTTAAAATTACTATCTCTCCAAAGTTTAATGATCGCGTAATAAATTTTCTGTCGGCTAAATTAAAATCATTACCGAAACCTGCTAAATATTGCACTTTATCTATATATGAAATGGATCTTAAGCATCATCTTCATTACGATTCAAAACGAGATGAAATTATTGGCCTGCGTAACATAAATGGACAAGTGAGCGAAGAAGTTGCTTCGCACGCCTGTATTTTGATGCTCCGTGGAATTTTTGTTAACTGGAATCAACCTATAGCTTACTCTTTCGTCACCAGTGCAAACAATTATAAAGATTTTGAATCATGGTTAGAACAAGTGATTTCAAAACTTTTTAACATTGGAATAGATATCAGAGCTGTAATATCTCATAAAGACTCTAATTTCAATAGATATGCTGAATATATCAAACAAATTACCTCGGAAAAACCGTATTACTTCATAAACGATAAAAAAATATATTGTATTTTTGATGTTCCTCATTTAATTAAAAGCATTCGTAATAACCTACTGGTAAACGATTTTAAAGTAGATGACAAAACAATTTCGTGGAAGTATGTACAGTATCTATATTGTCAAGATAAAGAAATGGAACTGCAAATGATTCCGAAGGTAACGGAAAAACATTTACATCCAAGTAACGTTGAGAAAAGGCGCGTTAAATACGCTGTACAAATATTTAGCTTATCTGTGTATGCAGCTTTCAACAAATTAATTTTGGACAGAATTTTGCCTGAATGTGCGAGAGCTACAGCTGATTTTATTAAGCAGTTGAATGATGTATTTGATGTTTTAAACTCAAGTAAAAAACAAGCAAAATACAAATATAAAAATTCTTTCTCTTTTAAAAACTATCAAGTAGACGCATTGAACGAGGCTCTAATAACATTCAATAAAATTATTGAAACTACAGGAAACAACACAATAGAAATTGAAACGTTTAAGAACATGACAATATCGATTCAATCCATTCTTATGCTAGCAACTGACTTAAAAAATGAAGGTTTCAAAAGTTTACATACCAGACGTTTGAATCAAGATTGTTTTGTAAAATTCTTTAACGCGATTAGACGGCAAGGAGAAACCTGTAGAAATCCTACACCTATCGAGTTCCAGAAATCTTTTTCCAAGTTATTTCTTAGTGATATGCTTAAGAATTCACGTGCCTGTCAAGAGGATATAATATGTGACTTTCTGCAAAAGGGAAACACCTTTCATGAAGAAACAAATCAAACAGAAACTGATATTCCAACATCTTTGGTATCAATAAATGATACTGATTATCGTTTTGATGTGCCCAAAGAAGGCGCTTTAACTTATGTTTCTGGATTTCTACTATGTAAGTGTGCGAAAAAACACAGTTGCCCAACACTAGCCAGTGAATTGGAACAAATACCAGACCTTAATACCTCTTCAATGTTCACCCACTTTAAAGAATACAACAAAGGTGCTTCTTTTTACGATGCGTTAAAAGTACCACCAGATACTTTCAATATTTACGTAATGAATTTAGAAGCCGCTTTCTTGGAACATTTTAAGCCCAAAATGGAACGTCCGGGCAGCAAATTATACGAAATATTACATAAGGTACCATTTAATTTCCCATGCCCATGCTTTCCAAAAGATTATTTATTGAAATTATTTGTTAATTTCAAAATTTTTTCAATTTTAAGTTTTCATAATAAGGAATTTAGAGTAAGGCGCATATAAATTTGATATTTTATTTACTAACTACTGTTTTTTGTTTTTCGAATATGATTAGAGTATAGTAGATAGATAGTTTACATTGTTATTAAAAATTTAAAATCTAATGAAGAATTTTGACAGATTGGAGAAAAAGAGCAAAACAAATATACTTGTACTTCTAATAAACTATTTACCTATATCTCGATGATTTACCTGCGTATTTGTTACCAACTGTACTACTTAAACGACTTAAATTTCTCTAGAATTACGATTCTCTAGAATATCCGTGAATTACTTAATTATTAATAACATGTTAATTTAATAAAAAATACAATGGTATTTTATTGTTTTATTTATGCGATCCTAATAAATTTGGTATAGACTTCTTAACAGATTTTGTTATTTGGTTTATGAATAAATTGCGTTTAAAATCCGGTCATCTTAATCAAAAATTTCAATCTACAAAAATTGATAATCATCTTAGTTTTTAAATTACAGTAGGTACCTACTTACTACAAATTCTAATATTCACTGTATGCTACTATGTACTTCTATAAATGAGTCAACTACAATGCAGATGTAATTTGGACACGTTGACAGATCTTTATTCTTACTTACAAACCTTTATTTTTACTGCATAGGCATCATTTAACATCACGACAAATAATACTTGTAGAGGTATATTTATTTAAAGAACAAGCACAAGTCATTATTTAGATTGAAATCATAAAAATATCATGACCTTTCCAGGTACAGAGGGCAAAAAAAGCTCTCACTTTACTTGCATCTATGTATCCTTCCTTTGATAAATAATTAATATACACACTGACAGAAGGAAAAAACCTGCATTAATCTTGTAGACTACATTGCATATTCAACAGGGCTAAACGGCACTGGCTTGCTTATAAAAAGCGCACTGTACAAGAATAAATTAATGTAAGGAGCGAGTTTAATTGAAGGAGCGTAACTTGACGTATCCGGCTGAAAGTTAACTAGGAACGTTTGTAGGTAACCTACATCGGTGTGGACAAAGCAGTCGAGGAGCTGTGCATTCTGTGCTTTAACCAGCACTATAATGGAGTTTTTTCTTGATACAGTTGTCGGATGTCGGCAGACTCATTAATATATTGTACATTCTTCAACAGGAATTAGGAAACGAAGATTCTAACAAATGGCATTAAAGAGAGATAATGATTAATCGTATTAGTAATCTGGTATTTAAATTATATCATCGAAATAAAGTTAAAGAGAAGATTTAATACTATACATCTGTTATTTATCTTGCATTAACAGGTAAAAGGACTTTCATCCCATCAAAACTTACATTAGGATGTTATCTTTGAAACAGGGTAGGTACGTTCAGCCCACGTCCATAGAATTATTTGAAATAGTCGCAGGCGTTCACTATTGACAATAATGTTAAGTTTAACAGTGCACATTTTATGGTCTATTATGCGAGTACGCTACGCTGAAATGAACCGAATGTACGGTATAATATAGAGGTGGTTTCCCCATGCATGACGCACATGCAAGGGAGCATGAAGATCTGCCGACAATAGAACGGATGTGCATTGTGCAAAAAGTGCAGTGTATTCTTTGTTAATATTGTTATTAATATAATTATTGAGAACAATTCTGTAGTATGCACGTCATGGTTGTTACTTGTATGACCCAGATGGGACATGGACGGTCATTTCTGCAGCAGATAATTAATGCATTAAGAGCGAATTGTACTATTCCAGTATTCTGTAATACATAGTACAGTATTCAGCAAATAACTTATCCTCAAAAACAACTCAATACTCATAGTAATTAAGTCAAAGTTACAAAACAGTAGGGTAGACTGGGTACGATTGAAACAAAGGACGGTTGAAACAACACGAATATCTCGCAAACCGTTGGTGGGGGGGTTAGGGGTCCAAGGGGAAAATGAAGCGCACAACTGTTCTAAACACGAACAACAAAGTTGCGTCGATCTCCGCGCGCTTCAGCTGATTTTATAAGACCCTATTGTGTTTTTATGACCAAAAGTAAGTATTTTGGCTTGGAGATTTTTCCAATTATTGGCGTTTCTATTTAAGTGACAGTATTAAGTGTGCGTTTTTGTTTGAAGTGAATCTTGTGGAATATGAAATTGTGATTAATTTTTGTGTATCATTGTTGTTACAATTACTATAACTGTATTTTACCTAAAGTAGGAGTTGGGGACGGTTGAAACATTTTTTTTGGGGACGGTTGAAACATTGTTTTAATTGTTTTTTGATTTTTTAGAAGCCGATAGTACGTGTAAGAGAGATTTTGGGAAGACAAATAGACTTGTCGAAGTACAAAGACGCATATGAGGAGGTGAAAACCGGAGAATCATTGCAAAAAGCGGCAGAGAAGCACGATTATTCGCTTCTAAGGTAAATTCGAATGCGAGATGACTCTGGCAAGCAAGAAAATAAAAAAATGGGATATAATAGAGGATATAACAATAGAAGGTATAATAATAGAGGGCGAAAAATTAGGAAGTCTACTATTTACACTGACACAACAGATAAGCAAGAGATAAGAAAAGAGCCAGAATTAATTTTGAAACGAACAAGAGCTGAGCAAGTGAAGAAGCGATTGGATAGAGGAAAAAGGACGAAGTTTGATGGAGGAAAATGTAAAAGAAACACCATTAAAGCAAAAAGAAAATGTACAAGAGAAGATATCATCAGAAGATGAGGAGCAGGTACTTCTGTCTTGTTTGTATGTCACCATGTGTAGAGAGCAGACCTTATTGTAAGAGAGTTTCTTAATTATTGTTAGATTTAAAATAAACAATCAATAAAACATATTTTAATACTATATTTTGTATTATTCACATGTTTTTCAACTGACCCCAATCACTGTTTCAACCGCCCCTGGTATGGGGACGGTGGAAACAAATCGGATTTATTGTTTTAATTTGATCTACTATTTAAAAAAATACACCTGGAACTAAAACCAAAGTGCCTATTAGTAGACAGATACATGCTCTTTTATTTAACATATATTTTTCATCGCTCGGGTTATAAAAAGCAAAGTTATGGTCGTTATAAGTGAAATTGTTTCAACCGTACCCAGTCTACCCTATTCAGAAGCACGAAGGGGCAAAATGTAGGTTCAAAATCGATGGCTTACTTGTTCATGAGTAATCTAAAAACAAACCGACAGAACTCGATACACATAAATGCAATATCAAAGCATGTATGTGATATGTCCATCGTTTCCTGTGCAAGAATGCTGCCAGCCGCGGTTCTTGGAAACGCATTTATTTCTGCTCTCTTCTGAGAAACTCGTTTCAAGTGCTGTTCTGTGCGATGAGGCATCATCACAGATTATAATAATAGCTTTCGGGGCGGTTACCATGATGTCTTAACAGTATTATTCCCAATGTAGGACAGTGAGGGCGCTAGACGACCTATATAGCGCTGTCACTTTTCCACAATATAATAATACTACTATAAGATATCATAGTACGGGGACTGAAAAGCCTCGTTTGCAAGATAAATATTATTTCATATGCGAATTCTTCTATGAAAGTCGTAAATCGTGATCATTGAATACTTATTTAAATGTAAATTATAATTATTTATTTTGATCAAGAAATATTAAGGTATCTACTAGTGATTTTATACCAAAACCAAACCTAACATACCTAGTACATTTTGTCAAGCACATAACACGTAATAATTTCACATAAACAATAAGTAGGTATCCATTCTGTACTTCATGAACCCAACTGGTTATTATGATATTAATATTATACACGTTATGCCTAGCTCGACCTATAATCCAACACCTACAAATAATTGCAGCTTAGCTATTTACCGCCATCACATAATAGACACCTTGTAAATTATGAGCATAATAACCGATTGTATATTATGTTATTCCCACGCCCAAAGATAATTTTAGGTTAATGATTAGGTTATATTAAAGTTTGGAACTTAAACACCTAATATGCAAACACAGAAAACGTTTAAGAACAGAAAACATAAGTTCTAAAATAAGTTAAATTGAACACGTCAAATATTATTAACTTTTTAAAACTTTATGATTCCTCACGTCATTTCAGTTATCTAGTCTAGTCATCTTGTAAGTAAATATCATAACATTGATCTTTTATGTTGGAAAGGTAGCAGACAGAAAGACAGACAGCTACATTACTGTATAAAAAGTTAAAACTATTATATAATGACTTCCAAATTCCAATGTCTGTATATGATGAGTCATTTCTCTCCGTGAAGGCTTGCCTTTAGCATAATATCTAAAATATGAAGCATACTTTTAAAGTTTGTGTTTGTGTATCATCACGTGAGTTTTAAACGGATCTGTGTAGAAATTAGTCTGAAAAACTTGTATTCAGTAACATCTGCTAATATTATATTTTCGGATTCAGAGAATATGTATACCTACGTTTTTAACTGCATTTTTCTTTAAAAATATCAGGTTCTCAATTCGTAGCGTATGTATATTTTCGTTTCATTCCGTTAAACTTCTATAAGCATCGAAATACTGCATTTAAAATGGAAACTAATTTGGATGCACGTACGAAGTATTAAAATTTCATTAGAGTATTGAAAGAAAATTTCAAACATACCCATATATGTGTATTTTAATATAAGAGCATTTAATCGCATCTCTTTATGGCTGTAATAAAAATCTCACTCGGGTTTAAAACCGGTCCACCGATTAATGCTACTGCCTACATAAATATATTATCTTTATCGTTTTTCTCATTTACTTCGAAAGGCTAATCTGTATTATGTTAATAATTACTAATTCTAATGGTTTTTAAAACAATAATATTATTTTTAACAAAAATATACTTCTAAAAACTGTACATGACCGCGGAGATACGTAGAATTTTTTACCTGTGGCGTGGCTGATTTGAATGACAAACATTATCCAAATGTGTTCAGCAGTAACATACATACAAATGCAGTACCTAAGCATAGTAGTTCTTTTGTTATATTCTATCATCTATGTTGTACTATACTTTACTTTAGAAGAAGAATTATAATTACATTAATATTTATTAATGTAATTATAATTCTATTATCTATACAACGTATGTACCTATATCTTGTTTTGTACTGAACTGCGTCACCCAAAAACTACTGAGCTATTTTTAATGAAGATCATTAAATATGAAATGGAAATAGCCAGTGAGTTGAGTGTAGTTTAATGCCCATAAATAATGATGACTAGAAAAATCGAGTTTTTTAATGTCTTCGTATCTACCGCGGTTCTTACAATACTTAAATATTTTGAAATACCTAATCTTATACCACACCTAAATCTTTTCTTTTAGATTTCGAAGATGTGTATGTAGGTACTATGTATAATCAACATTTGAAAGTAAAATAAATTAAGGTTTATAAGGTACTCAATATTAAATAATGTATGAGAGACTTTGTACCTATTTGAGTTTAAAATTTTACTTTATATAGATTATAGGTAGATACCTAATAAGTTAGAACTCTGTTAGCAAATCTGTAAAATTAATTAATACCTATTGTTTATCAGTTAGTAATACTTAAGAGTTAAGATGAACTTCCTATTTCGTCGTAACTTCGTATTTTAGAACAAAACTGAACTTTGTACCTAGGCTAGTAAATACATATTTTGTATTACGTATCGCTGGGGTCGGCCAACGATAAACCATTATCAGTTAACATTATCACGTAAATAGTTCCCCGATTCGCGATAACAAATAATTCGTTCAGATTTATATCTCGACTCTGTCACAATCATAAATCCCAAGTAAAAAGTCCTAGTCGTATAAAACAATGGCTAGGATAATTCAAATCACAATACATAAGTCCCCATAAGCCAGTTCAACTCCAAAAAAACGAATCGAATATGAAAAGACAATTCTGAATATAGATTTAACCTTGATTGTTGAGTAGGGCACGACACACGTGCCCCAGACGAACAACAAAAACGCAATTGAGCTGTAGAGTGTATAGTACAGATTACTGCGATTACGTGCAGGAAGGACGGCTCGACCCGTTCATATCTAAAAATCGCCAGCAATTAGCCTATAATAAACAAACTCGCGCAATTTAGCAAAGTGAAGGCGCGACGTTGCCGCACCGTGCGGGCCGGCGGCACGGCAACCTCGCATAGCGGTACCGGCCGGTCGGTGTGGCAAAAGTGCGACGCGACGTTGCCGCACCGCCCCACATCAATATCTTGTACCCACGCGATGTATTTTGGGATTACATACCGCACGGAATGATTACATACAAAAGTTATGTTTTTGACTTGAGACTTAAACTTTCCGAACAAATAATTATTGTTTCGTTCTTGAGATATGACATTCGAGCGATTCGTTGCCATGAAATTTTTGATAACTCAAATCGCCAGTTGTTTTTCATCGATCTTTTAAAGTTTTTCGAGGTTGATACCACAAAAAAAATTTATTTCATCGTGCATCGTATTTTTCCTTCTTATATTCCCGTATAAATAATTGATGTTCAACCTTTTTGAACCTAACTGCAATTCATCACCAACACGACGAAATCTCACGCACACACACGCAATAAATATCTAACACTAGAACCCATAATTAAAGTAATTACATGTCTACGAATACATATTTTGATTTATGCGACTACAAATCACGCGTGTGGTACCGACGTTCGATCATTATTGTTTCATGTATTTCTAGCCAAGTGTTTAGGAATTAGGATATACCATGTATATCAGATATCCACAGTCAAATCGCTTTAATCAGTCTGCTAACGATGAATTCAATGTTCCGGATTCGATTCTTAGTCGCGAGTAGCGACTCGCGACATAACAATTAAAATTATTCTTGGTATAGGAATTAGGGTACATACAGCATATAAATACTTGAGAATCGAAATACATATACCAAGCATATACCTATAGGTCCAAAATTGTTTTATTAAACTATTATTTTCAGACTAATCCAAGTTTTATAGTAGGTAGGTAATAAATAAATTCTAAAGACAAGAAATTTATCAAATATAATTATCTTTTAAAATATTTTAAAGTTATCTACGATAATACATTCCGCGAGATATAACATCTTTATCCGCGTCCTTAAATACATAAACTCGAAAATAACCAAATACCTAAATTACCTAATACCAAAATAAATAATATCGAGAGTTGAGACACTTTGAAATCTAGGCTACCTAATTATATCAGAATACAGACGACCTTTTATCGAGCGGGTATCAATTTAGTAACTGAACCGGTTAAGCTATTAGTAGTCTGCTAGTCTAGCCCTAAACCTGTATTAAAGTTAAATAAAATGGATACCTAACATTTGTTTAGATAACGCTAACGAGTGCAGTAAAAATATCCTTGACTAATTACATGAGATAAACATAGTGTTATTCACTATAGGAATAATTAATGCAGCCTTTTTACACGATACAAATGAGTAATGACTATCGAATAAAAAAACAAAAATTCAAACATGGAACTTGCAACTGACAACGTCACGGATACGTGTCGACAGTGCGACGTAAAATAAGCAGCGAAACATCGTTGCAACAGTGAAAACAATTCAATAATAATAATCAGCTGACATAATTCCGACGCGACAGTCGCAGCGCCCGCCAATCAGCGACCGGCGCGCGACGGGGCGCGCGTCAGTCCGACCGCGACTGTTGCGCTGGGCGCGCGTCTTTTCGTCGCAGAGTCACATATCATGAACGGCGAGTACTCTTTCAACCCGGTGCGGCTCATTGAAGAGGTGAAGAAGCGACCGGGGTTGTATCAGAGCCACCACACGCTCGACCGGGACGAGAAGCTGGTACTTTGGAAGGAGATAGGCGCCGCGCTGTTCCCCAACTGGGACTCCTTCGACAAGGCCACTGCGTACGACCGAGGTGCGTTTTTTAGACTGAACGCATTGCGACACCACGTGTTGTTTTGTTGATTAACGCGTCCTATAAACCCTATTTATTCTGTAATACTGTTGTTTGGGTAGGTAATACATTAGTACGTTTTTTCAATAATATGGATAGGTATATTGGGGAATAACAAACATTTTTACTTGAAACAGGTTTAATAGGATACCTGATTGTGATTAAGATTATTACGTTGTAAATTTTGCAAACGTATAGTAAAAGCATAGTTATTATTACTAACGTTAATATAGCCTTAGAATAAACTTTTATACCTCTTAGCCGATACTTTTACGCATCATTTGTATTCCACTGACTTATTTATATTGCCAACAGTACTGCAGTTGCAAAAGAAATGGAGGTCACTGCGCGACGCTTACAACCGGGAACTGCGCTCAAGGAGGTCAGGGGTTCGAATCCACCGACGTGTGTATATGTACTTCAAACGTATGAGTTTTCTCGGAGGCTTCGACGGAGATGTCAGCGATGAGACTGAGTGAGTATCATTGATTATATTCTCAGAGAGGAATATATATACCTACTGTTTACGTCATGTATTTTTTTTATTACGTACTAGCGAACCGCCCCGGCTTCGCCCGTGGTACATGATTACGTTTTATCTCCATAAGAACAATCCTCATACTTCAATGAATATGTATTATAAAAAAAGAATTAACGAAATCGGTTCAGCCGTTCTAGAGTTTTGCGCTTAGCAACACATTTAGCGATTCATTGAACAACGTGCCAAAATACAAAAAAATAGCATAACTGCATAAGCATAGCATAGAAAATTGACTAACACATATAATATAGGAAAACTATGTAGGTACTAGGGCAGATAGTCGTGCCTAGCCTACACTTGAGAGAGGATGGTATATTAAGTTAACAGGGAAAGCGTAGGTACCTACTAATTACTAATGAGTACCATTATTTCTAGCTAATTACACTAACCGTGTTTAGACGTCTAACTTAAGCGGAGAATAAATTAACTTAGTTGTTACTTAATTCGCGGATAAATTATAGTCGCGGAGATATCAGTAGGTAAATATACATATTAGTTAATTAGTTAATTAAATATTATTCGCAAATGATGGGATTTGCATATTCCTCATTAGATTAAGTTATCGTTCGTAATAAATAATTATTTTCTTGAATCTTAATAAAACTGTTATTATATTATACAGCCATTATAAATTGTAACATAACCTTTAACCAGAACTAATAATACCTTATCGTTGTTACAGCGAGCCAGAAGACATAACACGAGAAGAAATCATCATGGACGACGTAGACGAAGACACGCCCAAAATAGAGCCAGCAGACACCCCAGTAGTGATACCAACCCCAAAAACGCGCAAACGACGCCGCGTGAAAAAGCCTAGCTCAGAATTCGCACCTACAGAAGAAGTAGAAATGCCCATATTTCCACTAGAAATGTCAGAAGACGGTGACAGCGATAGGTTATTTTTATTATCGTTTTTGCCAGAGATGAAACAATTCCCTCTAGACATTAAGATGTGGGTCAGAGCACAGATTGCTAACATTATGCAGGAGGCTGTGACTACGCATTTTAATAAACTCGAAGCGGGGACCTCGCATGACAAGCGGTTCCAGGTTAAAAGACAGAATAGAGATAGTTTTGACTAGTCTAAGTTGTTGATTATTGTAAGGTTTATTAAAGTTGTTTTTTTTATACTTGGTGTATTATTTTTGACTATCTCTAGTTATAAATCATATTATGTGGATTAATTTATCATTT
Organism: Colias croceus; assembly: GCF_905220415.1. NCBI lineage: Eukaryota > Metazoa > Arthropoda > Insecta > Lepidoptera > Pieridae > Colias > Colias croceus. The sequence continues at coordinate 8,534,735 of NC_059555.1, forward strand.
ACCTATATAAGTTTACATAACTAATATTTCGTTACATTTATGAATTAATTAGGATGTAATCTCATGCTAATTTTTAAATTTACAGTCTATTATGTATTTTTATGAATAAATCCCATTCCAATTCATAGAATTCGATACTAAGATTAAAGTATTTGCTATGATAATATAAATGGATATTATGATAAATATTTGACTAATTCGTTTACCTGTCGCCTTTATATACCTGAAACAAACGAAATATTTAATATGGATAATCATACATTATTTAATTTATTACATCAGACAAAAACTAAATTTTGTAAGCTTAGTATAGGCGAAACGTAAACAAGTATTTCGACGAACAGTTGGCCCGAAATTAAAAAATTAAATCTTCCACAGAATAGTAAAACAAACAACAGAAAAATATCACAAAGGTTTAATGTTAAATAATATAATATTTAGACTCATTCATCAAAATAGAATTATACAAAATAGTTGGAAACTTAACAAAGCCTGAACGCCTATTCTATTCAAGGAATAAACCCCTTTTATAAACTTTCTCTATTATTTTAAACTTCTACCTGAACGAGAATAAAGTGCATTTATTTTAATACTTTGGACATTTCTCTCAATGAGTTTCGTTTAAAACATGTGAAGGCTCTGTTTTTGTGTTTTTGGTTGTTTATATGTATATAATTTAATCAAACATCTGGATAAAAATAACAAAAGTAAAACAATGTTTGTTAGATACCGGTCTTTTACACTAAAACGGAGCAACTGGGTTTTTGTGATTCAGATTACAATAATTTCATCTTAGTTCATTAATTTTACATAGAAGAGATAGAAGTACCTACTGCCATAAATTAAAATATTGAATTGAATTACTTTGTGATTTGCAATTTCTTAAAGTTATAAACTAAATATTAATGATTATTATTATGTAAATGTTACTACTTGTTCTATTGAATTTGAATACTGAAACGCAGTCCGCAAAACGCAGACCGCTGAAGCGACGTTGCCAGCACGGCTAACTGGAATGCGGAGTCGTACCGCTCGCGCTGCGTAGTGCGTTCATTTCCAGTCAGCGGTTCGAGTGCGATCGACGCGCGTTTTACAAACGAAGTCTTATTAAACGCTTTATTATTAATTCCGAAATGTCGACATATTCGATAGACGCTGAATTATTCATCGCTGAAGTATCAAAACAGCCAGCTATATGGGATTTGACTAGCGATGAAAATAAGCTGAGAAGGTACAAGGATAAAGCATGGGCGGAAATCGCAAGAGTATTCATAATAAACTTTGATGAATTGCCAGATTCTAATCAGTTAGATATTTGTAAGTATTTAAAATGATTATTTAGTTTTATAAATATGTATTTGTCTTTAATTATTATTTATTATATTATATTGTACGTTTTGTTACGGTTTACATTGATATAATGTTTGAACGGTTTATGGATAATAATATCATAATTTAACACTTTTTACATTACTAATTAGTTATTATGTTATCTTCAAAGATAATGTCATCCGGACACTGTATGTATTATCAATGTACTAAATTGTTTCAGTTCAAAAATTACAAGGCAAATGGAGAAACCTACGTGACAACTATGTGCGTTCGTTGCGAAAAAAAGACTCACGATACGCACACACTGAAAGGATGTCCTTCCTCGACGTGGTGTACCAGCACCGACCGACGAGAAGCATGGACAGGAAACGTTTTCAGAAACGCAGAAAGAACCGTATTAATTTTAAAGAGGATTCTTCGTCGAACGACGAGCAAGGCCCATCAACTTCGATTGAAGACAGACTTGATGAATCGAGCCCAAGCAATCTAGGTGCCGATACTTTAATAATTAAAGCGGAATCATCTAGTGAAGATGACCATCCATCTATTATTGAAAATTTAAAACGAAAGAGAAGAGTGAAGGAAAATCGCGTCGAGTTTTTAGAAATACCGAAAGAAGAGGAAGTCCGGGTTACGTCAACCAATGTTCCGGATGAGGACAAATTATTCTTTGACTCTCTTTTACCGGTAGTGCACGAATTTAATCTAGACCAAAAATTAGAATTTCGCACGCAAATTTTGCATTTATTAAAAAAAATACGTTCTAATCCATTATAATTTATAATAAATAGATGAATATACTTTTAATATTTTCATTGTGAAACCCTATTAGTTATCATAATAGACGTAAAGCAAAAAACGCAACGAAATAATATCGCAAAAGATAAGTCGATTTAAACACGCATGGAAATGTAATCGTCGATAAAGTCAAGTGATTATTAAAAACAGTATTGTTTTTATATCTGATTAAATAATTGTTGAATATATTTGTTTTTTATTATGATAATAAATCTTAAGTTCAATTAGCTCATTGATAATACTTTTCATTAGCATATAACCTATAAATAGCCAAGGTTCAACCTATACGGCACGTTTTAAATTACAAGGCAGATGTTCGACAATGTTAACAAACGATATACCACGAAATATTTGTAGCAGTATGTACTTAAAAACGCCAGGTCGACGAAAACATCTGACGCTCAATTATCTACGCAAGTCGCAACCTACATCAGCGCGCGCTGTACGCAGAACGACAGACAGCAACAAGTCATAATAAAGCGCGGTGCGGCAACGCGGGGAAAGTCGAGTCGGTGCGGCAACGTCGCGATCGATACAGCTGGGTCGCTCGCCCGCCTGACCCTTCCGATACCAGAGAATTTATTTTATACATTTTACCTACAAAGTCACTTGAATGATTTCGTTCTTTGATTTTCGGTTGGGTTTTATTTGAGAATATATTTATTTTAAGAATTTGATAATGTTTTCTTGCATTAAAATTCAAAACTAAATGCAAGTAGGTAGTATTAAAAATTAAAAGATAATCACGTACGCATTTTACACATTCCATATTAGAGTAAAAAATATCGTCGACACAGACTAAAGCAAAGAACAACGCAGTTGTAATAAAAACAATCTATAAATTATCTCGAAACATGCGCTGATAAGACAATTATAACAGTAATTATGAAGTCATTTATTATTAGGAGAAGGCAAAACAAATAATTGAAGTGAATGCGTCTTATATTTATGAATAGATTTCCTTGAATACTTAGATGTTTTTTCTATGGGAAAGTAATAAAGAGTACCTAGACGCATAAACAATAAAATAACACTACAAAGTCTTTGTGTTTTTTTAGTAAATGCTAATTGTGGATAATTTATATATAACTAGAGGTCCGCCCCGGCTTCGCCCGTGGTACATATTTCGCAATAAAAGGTAGCCTATGTCCTTTCTCGGGTATCAAAATATCTCCATACCAAATTTCATGCAAATAATTGGTTCAGTAGTTTAGGCGTGATTGAGTAACAGACAGACAGAGTTACTTTCGCATTTATAATATTATTAGTATGGATACACAGCTATAAGTACCTAGCTATTACTTGAAGAAATTACTAAGATTCCTACTTTGATATTTTACGCAGTTTACGAAGTAGGTATGACTAAAAATACATAGCAGGTAGGTGTGTAGTATTCAAAATGATTAAGATTACATCTGTTTATTTCTATTGTTTATAAAAACTTTCAATATACCTACAGTAAAGAATCGTAGATACCAAAAACAAAATGTCTCGATATTTTCTAGGTTTATAGACTAACAAGTGATAACTGCGTTAAAAACAACCGACTTCAAACTTGCACTTGCAAAATTTACAAATACCTACAGACAAAAATGCTCATAAAATAAAAACTACTGGGCTTATCCGAATAAAATACCTACAGACAAAAATGCTCATAAAATAAAAACTACTGGGTTTATCCGAATAAAATACCTACAGACAAAAATGCTCATAAAATAAAAACTACTGGGCTTATCCGAATAAAATTTTTATGGGACCAATTCGACACCATCCCGCATCAAACAAAAAAAGAATCACGTAAATCGGTTCAGAAACCTCGGAATAATCGGTGTACATACATAAAAAAAAAAAAAAAAAAAAAAATTATACCGGCCGAATTGATAACCTCCTCCTTTTTTTTGAAGTCGGTTAAAAAGTGACGTCAAACCACCCAGATAGAAGCGAACATGAAGCGAACTAAGCTATACTATAATAACTAGCGACCCGCCCGCGTATACTAATTACTAAAACCTTCCTCTTGAATCACTCTATCTATTAAAATAAACCGTATTAAAATCCGTTGAAAAGATTTAAACATACATAGGGACACAGGGACAGAGAAAGCGACTGTTCTATACTATGTATATCTTATATCTATAATATATTTTGTGCTATATCCACGCACGTGGCGCATCGCGACATTCCGAGAATGTGGGTTAAATATTTTAATGGACATTGTGCAATATATTGTCGGAGAAAAGTTATTTCTAGGTCAGGCTCTGTAAAGAAATATTCTGCCATTTGTGACATAGTTGTACACGTTTAAGGAAGAATTGTTGAAATATTTCCAATAGATTGAGAAGATAAGCGTATTGAACTGGAATGAATATTATTTACACACGCTTTTCCTCGTGTATCAGTATATAGGTAGACAAATTCTATGAATCATTCGCAGTAAATACGCATTTAACCTTGAAGGAAACAGAGTTTTAGAACCATCTAGAAATTACATCGAAATTAGTTAAAAACAACAAAAAACACAATCAAGAACCTGTTAGAAACCCATTACAAAATGTTGCGAAAGCCAGGCCACCTACACAGTTTTTCAGTCTAGAAAGCCCGGTCTGTAACCCTGAATGTATAACCTGTGGAACTGGTCCCGAGATCTTGCGGTTAATGATAATAGTGGACTCATAACTTTGTATGGCCAGCGTATGGGGTATATGTTTTCTATTGTCGAGTTGGACGTGTATGGATGACTATTTTTCTTTATTGTGTAAATTACTTTAACATAAGAATAAAAAGTGTTGGCACCATAAATTGGATATTGATAATCTGTGGTACACACAGCGTCATCTGGCAACACTATATTTCGGGAAGACATCTTTGATTTTACATTGGTCTTATACACGGCATTCTATACAATCCTTTTCTGTTAATTACTATTTACAATTGTTACATGAAATAAAATATACATTGAGATTAATTGCTTTCTATTATACAACCCGACATACATAACAGATTGGCGACGAGGATGGGATGTCTTTATTATCTGATCAATATGTCTGTGATGTATCTTTCCATCTACTTCCACCTCGTAATGTAATTTTCCTTTCCTCTCTAATATTCTTCCAAATTTCCATTTGTTACTATCATACTTACTATTACTATCATACTTTTAATGATGTATAGAAAAACACCTAATAGCTCTACAGGGCAGAGTCCAGGAGAAATGATGTTTAAAAGAATATATAGAACAAGAATAGATTTAGTGAAAAGAAAACAAGAAGTTAGAGATTGCAACAATGAAGAATTAAAGGTAAACAAAGAGTTTAAACCAGGGGATAGAGTACAAATAAGGATGTATGATAGTAACAAATGGAAATTTGGAAGAATATTAGAGAGGAAAGGAAAATTACATTACGAGGTGGAAGTAGATGGAAAGATACATCACAGACATATTGATCAGATAATAAAGACATCTTGTTTGAGTGAGAACATTAATACACCAGATACTTACCGACCAACGTACCTGCAAGAGGATTCACCTACACCAGCTTCACCTGAAAAAGAATGCATACAACCTAGCCCTACAGTAATATTACATACAAGTCCTACTCGAAGAAGATCATCTACACAGCCAGTAGAAAGTCCAGGAAATTACCAACCAGAAAACCTTGTACCAGAAACAATTCCAGATACACATGAACCTACACCGTCCAGAATTGAAATCCGTCGTAGTACTAGGATGAGAAGACCTCCAAAAAGATTGAACCTTTGAATTTATAACGAGGGAGAGTGTTGGCACCATAAATTGGATATTGATAATCTGTGGTACACACAGCGTCATCTGGCAACACTATATTTCGGGAAGACATCTTTGATTTTACATTGGTCTTATACACGGCATTCTATACAATCCTTTTCTGTTAATTACTATTTACAATTGTTACATGAAATAAAATATACATTGAGATTAATTGCTTTCTATTATACAACCCGACATACATAACAAAAAGATTATTATAAAAGCAATTTACTCGATATCACACAACGAAACTATTAAATCGAGAGTGAACTAATATGTCATTAACTAATAGATCGTCAGATAAAAATATCACGCATAAAATTATCTGCTGCTGAGCAATAGTTCACTAATTTTAAAGGTGAAATAAAATAAAAATTGATATACCAATCGTTATGAAATAAAACAATAGTTTCTACATTATAACGAAGTACAAGTACACGAAGAACAAAAACAAAACAACTTATTATAATATATAGGTACCTAACTTATTATATAGCTATTACACGAGGTAATATTAATCAATTAATCATCAATAACATTTATGAAGAAAACAGAACTTTAGCGATAAAGAAATTAGAAATGTCTAATAGTTATGAACGTAAACAGCGAGCAACAAACTGAGATAGTTATACATTTTTAAATAGACATGTTTAGTGTTTACGCTATAACTTTTGAGCAAGATAAATATTTGTTTGCGAAATATGAAAACAGGTCATTAATTAGAAATAGGCTAGTTGATAGCAAGGTATGATAATAATAAAGATATGGTAATGATGCTCAGATAAAGCGTGAATAATAATAGCGTATGCAAGTATATAGCAATAAGTAATCTAAATGAATGGACTAAATATAACGAAAAGCGATCTGTAACCTTGAGGCGTGCCACGTGGGCCGGTCGATACCGCGCGGACGGCAGCCGAGAGCAAGTCTAGGAATGTGGATCAAAACCTACTTAATATAGACGATGTAAACAGAAATGTACGTTTTTGTGTTTATAATAAATCCGCGCTATATATTTTCACATGTGAACTGATATTGATTGTTGAAGGGTTTATAAATTAGGTGATGTTGTGAATTAAAATAAGTGTTTAAATTCTACAAATAGATTAAGAAACACAGTATAAGAAAACAGAGAAAGTTATAGATTAAGTTTTTGTATAAAGTATCTTCATTTACGCCATCGTCTCTAGTTACATTAGACACTTTTTCAATTAAAAAGATAAGAAGAGATTTAAATTTTAAACAGTAAGGAAAAAGTTAAAAGACTATAAAGAATCCTGGGTATACCGTAAAGAGGTATCGTCAGGCAGTAACTCAAACGATAATAATTATATATAAGCACATTATATCTCCAGTACAGTTTTATGATTATAGTAAAACTTGATTCTCGTAAAATATCGAGTTGATGTGAAATGGAGGAGCGAGGCACTTAGCATATCAATCAAACTGTGTCTATGAGAAGAAAATTTTCCACTTAGGTTAACTATTTATTAACGGGTTTAAACTCGGTTTTTTAAATATGAAATAAATAATAGTCAAAAACTTGAAAGAAATTGTATACGTAGGTCGGTACGTAAATCATTTTTTATATTAAATGTTCAAATAATTCCGATCAATCCCTGTACTATGTAACTTGTAGTTCACTATATCAGAACTGTCGTTCGTGTTTGGATTCCATCAAATAAATATAATAAATAACCATCAAACGAACGTGACGTTATTTTATAAATATAAAATTGACCTTCATATTATAAAGCATAAACGTTCACACAAAAGCATGAAAATTGGATTCGCCACGTAAATTAATTAGAGTAAGGGCAACATAAACTTTTAATTATATAAAGAAGTTTAAGAAAACTCCGTTTGCGAACTGAAATAGGAAATTGGAGTGTTCGTGACCATAAAAGAAAGTGCCGGCAGTAAAAAGGGTGCGATAGCAAGGAATTGAAGTTTCAACTTTGAATTTCCCGAGCTCGAAACTTTTGTGATGGATATCTTGGGATGTGAACCGGAGTTACGTGGTTTTGTGACATATAAATGCGAGTATATATGTATTGTACGAATATTCAACAATTTCTTTGTTTTATATATACCTAAGTATTACACTCATATTGTTTAAATATATTAGAATATTAGATACAACTAAGTAAATTAATGGAATTATTTTTCATGTATAGAAGGTATGTTTATGCCACTAGACAACTGATGACTGTATACATATTAACTAACGCCACGGCCACTCACCCCCTCCCACTAAAAGTAAACACCTCATCCCGCTGCCCGCACCGCGCACGATCACACGTCAGTTAGCTTGCTCTTACCGCAGGGAAGACACGCGCGAAGTTTACGCTTGACAACATTAATCAAATTGTATACTTATTATTTTTGATTAGTGAAAATCGATTTTCGTTTTTAAAAAAAATAATTGCAAAAAAATGGTTAGATCTTGTGCTGTTTACGGGTGTTTTACATCAGACAAATATGATGCAAACAGAAGATTTTTTAGTTTTCCAAGTGACGAGGCAATGTAAGTCAATTAATATCTCACTTAATTTCTAAGGTACAATATACGTATTGAGCATAGATTTGAACTGTTTATGTAATCTACTTCAATAATTTACATAATTGTCAAATATTTTCCAGGTGTTTGCTGTGGTTACGAGTTGTTGGTCGCTGGGATTTGGCAGAAAAACCCATCGCAATACTTTCCAAAAGATATTATGTGTGCGATCTGCATTTTAAATCTACAGACCATAATGTTAAAAAATTAAAAAGGAGCGCAGTCCCATCATTTAATTTGCCAGATTTGTCTGGAGCAAAAAATCCAGAAAAATCCATCCAAACCGAAGAAAAAGAAACCAACGAAGCTTCCACACAGACAGATTCGAAAATTTCGCGTATTTCACATGCTGAACAAAGTACTCAAACAAAAAAAAAACATTTACTTAGCAAAAACTCTCGAAAAGGGAAGTTACAAAAAGACTTACGAAAACAATGCAAAAAGCGGAAAGTTCTTGAAAATCAGTTGGAGTGTGTAACTTCTGGTCAAAATGACAACTCGTTAAACTTGTGCAACTAAAAAATATTTAGTAATTATGTAACCTTTATGTAACTTAATAAACTTACTAGATTTGCAACGCAAACTTAAACGAAAGATTTCGTTTTGTCAACAATACGTAAATACCTGTAAATACTAAATACCTCTAAATACGATTCGATAAAAGATCTTTCAAGGATAAGTCATATCGACATAAATATTTTAGTGTGAGTAATTTATAGTTATCCTGTATTATAAGTATAATTATAATATATTATGGTTTGAAAATAAATACATTTTTTATTTCAATTGTGTGGTTTACTAAACTATTAATAAAATTGATTAAAAAATAAATAAATTCACAATTACAATTCATTCATTGACTTTTTCGTGTCAATGGTTCATTTTAAATATTTTGTCTGCTCAGAAATTATTTCTTAAAATACTTTTCATAGGGATTGATTTAAGAATATAGGTGAATTTTCGGTAAAAATTATTGAAACTGTCTGTCAAAACCTTAGACTAGAGTAACTATATAATATTAGTAAACTATAGAGGGCGGGTGTCACATCTTTCAGTTGTGCCAATCTTAAGCAGACATTTGTCAGTTAAAAAGACTTTGATAGTGACGTCCATGCTTGATACTGGGAAATATAGATAGTTGTAATTATGAATAATTTGTAACGTATGGATTGCTCTAATACTTAAACAATTTTTATATAAAAACAAATAAAATATTTCTCGTTAGCATAAGAATATAGTAGTGACATGCGCTTAGAGTATACATAGCTTTATGTATACTCTAAGGTCAAAACGATAATTTTGTATGGAGTGTCCGGGGTGTGACTAAACGGTAAACATAAGGACATTCTCCCATTGCGATACGCACAGGCGATTCAAGTATCCTGCATGTGATACTTGAATCGCCTGTGCGTATCGTAATGGGAGAATGTCCTTATGTTTAGCGTTTAGTCACACCCCGGACACTCCATACAAAATTATCGTTTTCAGCGTGACGAAAACATGTAAAATTTTCGTCGGCACCATCTTGGATTTTAGTTTTGACCTCATATTGGTTAATAGCTACCCCGAAAACCATGAAAACGACACCCATGTCGAAAAGATGTCAAATTTTCGTCGGCGCCATCTTGGAATTTAGTTTTGACCTCATATTGGTTAATAGTTACCCCAAAAACCATGAAAATGACACCCATGACGAAAAGATGTAAAATATTCGTCGGCGCCATCTTGGATTTTAGTTTTGACCTCATAATATGGCTAATAGCTTTCCCAAAAACCACTCACATTTGCAAATGTTTTTGCTCCTTAGGAAAAGTTCAGATTTCCTAGGTAATGTGACGAATCTAATTTATTTAATTCGGACCGTATCTCGAAATAACATACATGTAACATATTTTCTAAGAATTGTATACAATGCCGGATTTAATACATTGCCGGTAACATAATAATAAATTATGTATGATAATTCTTAAAAAAGTATTTTAAACATTTCTTAAAAAGCTTAGATATTGCATACAATGGTTTATGGTACATACCTACTAGAGGTTTTGTAAAACACACACTTTTTTTAAAGTTAGTTACTAACTAACATACTTATCAGAATAATTGTACCTACTAATAAAAGTACAAAAAAGAATTTTTAAAATTCGTAATAAATTAAAAATAATATCAAGTATGAAGATGGTGTATAAAATGGAATGCGCTATGTTTACGTGAGCGCGATGTTCCCGCGAACCACGTGGCGACGTTAGATACCTAAATTTGAGTAACGCAGATTTGTGACAGCGTCATTAAGTACTAGGCAAAAATATACGATATTTGATACCAACTCTTGGGATATCTTCTAAAAATTTAACATGAGGTGTATATTCGAGTATTGTAATTTATAGATACATATTACATATAAATTTTTTTTCTGTGATAAATACTAAACAACAATACGTAATATACAGACCTAATAATAATTATTATTATTCGAACATAAGGTAAAAGGTTACATACAGGCTACCTACTGTATATAAATATAAATCAAACTGTTTGTTGATTGACTCTAGCTATTAAATTTGTGTATGAGTTAATATACCTATGGGAAGCCTATGAGAATAGGTATATTATCTAGGTCCTACAACAAAAGAACAATTAAATAAGTACGTATGTGGTTCTAAGTTTTTAGAATAGTTGATTTTATTTATTTATGAGTACCCATAGTAAGAAAAACTTAGTAAGTAAATAAAAGAACTAGGTACAGTCACGAGCAATAATATATGCCTAGGGGGCGATGTGCAAAAATATCTGTCACTAGAACAAATTCAATAATATCTGTCTGCCCGTATACAGCAAAAATATCTGACATTAGTAGGCAGCATAATAAAGTGGCATCAAAATTATGTGACGAAAATGTACAGCAAATAATTGTGATAACCTCTCACAGCATAAATATGTGACGTCGCCTAGGAGGCAATAATATCTGACACGATTATATTTTCAGTTGAATTTAAAATTTACAAAACAAATAAATATTATTTACGTTATTTATTGTATGCATACTACATTTATGTCTAGATATATCATAATATTATATCACGATTAAATTGAAATATTCACTAAGTGATATATTTTCTATGATCTATCCGCGGCTAGCATGTCACATTTCGAATTTATTTTGTTTTGTTTGACGTTAGCGGCTTTTGACATAATAATTATATACCTATGTCGCAGTCATCTGGTAGAATGTGCTATTTGATTGAATGACTGGCGCGTTCATTTCATTCATGGCGACATTTATTTAATGACTAAAGGACAACTCGTCAATTTCTAAACGTCATTTAGCACAGTAGTCGTTGGTCTGGTTATGGTGGTGTGGTTGAGTTCGATATAATTTTTAAATACACAGAAATAGGCGCCAGCGCTGCTCGCAACCGTCTTCTTGTGGATAGTGTAAATTCTCAGCAACTTTTGTTTTTCAATGAACGCAATAGTCATCTATCTATACATATAATAAATCTGTAGAAGGGTCAATTCTGTACATTGAAAATATTGAAAAAATAAATAGCAGGGGGTGTTACTGGATCGATACCAAACCCAAATATGTAATTAAAAAAATTTTTGTCTGTCTGTCTGTCTGTCTGTCTGTCTGTATGTTCAGGCATCACGTGAAAACTAACGGTTCGATTTCGATGAAACTTGGTATAATTATACCTTATTATCCTGGGCGTAAAATAGGATACTTTTTATCCTGGAAAAATACGCAGAAAAAATTAATCTTAATTTTTCAGTTTTATCCATAGACGTTGTTCTGTAGAACCGCGAACACACGTTGCGTATTATTATAGGCCTACCCGTATTTGGGTCCAATAGATATTTATAAGATGCCATTGTCAGAGTTACTCAAAATGGAGAAATAAACCATCCACGCGAAGACCGACATCCGCGCGGACGGAGTCGCGGGCGGAAGCTAGTTCAACAATATGCCGAGCCTTACATCCGGATTATAACATTCCCCTTAGGCTATGTTATAATCCGCTAACTAGTTGGACGTTGAGTGACGGTTGCAAAATCAACGTTCGGCCTAGTCATTCAATTGAATGTCGTCATTCAATGATCGCGTTAGACATATACCGTCGCTCTATGTTATAATATATCAAACATGTCATGGACGCCAGATATTATTGCCACCTAGTTGATGTCACATATTTATGCTCTTTGTAAGGAATCAATGCAAAATACAGAAATATGAAATTGTGTCAGATATTATTGCCTCCTAGCTGATGTCAGATATTATTGCTTTCTAGTTGATGTCAAATATTTATGCTTTTTGTGAGGAACCAATGCAAAATACAGAAATATGAAATTGCGTCAGATAATATTATTGCCTCCTAGTTGATGTCAGGTATTATTGCTTCCTAGTTGATGTCAAATATTTATGCTTTTTGTGAGGAATCAATGCAAAATACTTAAATATGAAATTTTGTCAGATATTAATTGCCTCCTAGTTGATGTCAGATATCATTGCGTCCTAGTTGATGTCACATATTTATGATTTTTGTGTGGAATCAATGCAAAATGCAAAAATATAAGATTGTGTCAGATATTATTGCCACCTAGACGATGTCACACATTTATGCTTTTTGTGAGGAATCGATGAAAAATGCAGAAATATAAAATTGTGTCAGATAATATTGATATTATTGCCACCTTTTTTTTTAATAGTGGGGAAATCTTCCAAAGATACCCACGGCCCCCGGGGAAGGAGCCGTGGGTTATGTCGGATTCTTACCGACTAAAACCCCACTGTGTTCCGTCGAGCCGCTTTAATGATGGGGCCGCGGGTATTTGTTAGAATTGTTCCGCAACCCCCTCGGCGGCAGCCCATCTCCAGGCCAGGCGCAAGCCAAGAACAGGAAAGGAGGTTTGCCTGCTCTTCCCTCCCGTTGGCGGCATGAGCGGAACACGTCTCAAGTCGCCTCACCGCACCGGACGATGGATTACATTCCCCGTTACACCGCCCGGCATATTATTGCCACCTAGTTGATGTCACATATTTATGGTTTATAATATGAGGAATCACATCGAAATATAGATATATAAAATTGTGTCAGATATTATTGCCTCCTAGGTGACGTCACATATTTATGCTGTGTGAGGTTATCACAATTATTTGCTGTACATTTTCGTCACATAATTTTGATGCCACTTTATTATGCTGCCTACTAATGTCAGATATTTTTGCTGTATAAGGGCAGACAGATTTTATTGAACTCGTTCTTGTGACAGATATTTTTGCTAATCTGCAAATAGTAATATATTTATGCTTCTGACTGTACAACTACGCAAAGCTCATATTTATACATATATCGTTTGAGATAAAGTAGTGTTGAATGTTGATTCAGTTGTAGTATTATTATCATTGAGATTTTCACTATCTTTAAATATTTATGAGAAAGATACGCAAATGCTTACACAAATGTTTGTTATTTTTATACCTACTTATTACTGTTAAAGTAAAAAATATAAGCAATATTCCCTTACATAACCCACGTTATTGTATTTAAAAATCCTAGGCAATGTAAAAATATTTTCTATATTATAGTCAACGTAAAGCCAGCCTCAGGCGGCCTTATAAATAATAGGATGGTGCGTGCGGTGCGGCAACATCGCGCAGCGGACGGGCAACGCGCGGATCGATACAGGTTATCATTCGAGCTGAGAAAAGTTGTTTATGAAACGTACAAGCGAACACTAAATATAGGGTCGGAGGTGGCTCAATTAAGTTGTGAATGCTTTCGTGTGATGTTTATAGAGGTTACATCATCGTCGTAGATAAGCCAATCGATTTATTATTAGGAAATATTTACTTGTACACAAACTTGAGTTATTGTACTTCTTGGAACAAATTATTTAGTTTCCTCATGCACTGTTTACTACAAAGTTAATTTCCAGAATGGCATTAAATTATTCATTTGTTTTCTACTTTTATAATTATGTGTAACTTCATGCTTCAAAGCACTGGACCAAAATATAAATAAGTAAACGATCTTTGTTATCTCATAATTTTAAATAATAATTATACATTCATGGTAATAACTAATAAGTAATAACGCAAAGGTGCGTTGTGTATACTAGTTTGTTATTTAGGGGCGATTTTAGCATAATTAATTAACGAATACTTAGGAAAATTACGTAATCTACTATTTTAATCACACAAAGGGGCATTCTAAAGCTTTTTAAACTACAAGACGAACACATCTAACAAAATAACATGGGCAATAATACTTCCTCAGTAAATTTAGTTCTAGACGAGATAAAATAAAATCGCAATACCTAGTTCACCTGCCGGTATTGTACGCGAACAGGTAAAAACTAACAAGGTGAGGGTTAAAAAAGGTCCATACTTCACAGAATTCACAACACGTTACAGTAAAACGAAAAAACGGCTAAAGATCGCATATTTAACATCGTAACCGCCAATTAAATGGCAAATCAGAATTACGGGAACCCGTTTCGCCATATTTAATTGGCTAAATACCGTTATTGAGGCTTAACGAAGACACGTTTCGGCCAATTTCGATAAGCCCGTTATTGGTGAATAACGTCCAATGCATTCTAGTACTTTCTTTTAGAAGGTGCGCGTTGTACCTACCTACAGCTATACAATAATTACTACGCCTATGTGATACAATACCAAAACTTCACCAATCACCTTTTTCACAATAATATTATATGTATTATAAGTTATAACTTATGGGTCGATCAACTTTTATTGGTCCGACGTGTACGGATCATGTCCCTGAAGGATAATTAATAAACATGAAATCATAAAGAGTTAAATTCGTTTTAATTATATTCCTTCTAATATTTTCTAGCATTATTGCGAACAATATTTTACTTGTTTTATTAATTTGTGCGTTGTTTCATGGTTGTCGAGGGACTAAATGCAATTTTCCAGTACTATCACATTTGTCCCCATGCCACAATGCATTAACAAACTTCGCATCACGAACACATACTATCACGACCATAAATACCAAATACACTCCTTGTTTCAGTACATAATTATTGACATCCAAACATACAAACCATTTTTTTTTATTGGATATAATACGATTTTCAGGCATTTTACTTTTGTCCCCATAAATCACCTACATGACACAGGTCTCATAGACAACCGTAATTTAGTTATGAAACCAAAACACATATGGCGCGGTAGATTCCTAAACAACAAGCTAAACACAATAATTAACTGTCGGGCTCAAACGCCACTTTGATTTGTATAAAATCACGGCAACAGTCGTCCGAGCGTTGTTGGTGAGTGTGGGGTGGCTTTTTTGTCAGTCCGTCAGACAACTGTGATTAAAACGTAAGTACTTGATGCATTGTTATCAATTATACTACACGAGATGCGCTTTCGTCTATATTTTAGTGTGAGCTGAGATTAATATATAAAATAACAATAGTATTTGCTTGGCGGCCCAAAATTTAAAAAATGTCCCGCGGACAACCAGTCACTTGGTCAACCAAAGTGGTTGTACCATGGACAATTTGGTTGTCCCTAGGACAATAATTATATAAAACTTATACTTTAACAGTTAAATAGTTCATGTTTTGTTTATTACTCGGCTGTTTCGGGAACACATTTTTATTACGCGATTTTATGTCTAGTTTAATTGTAATTTTAACATTTCAAAAATCAAGACAACTAAGATGTCCCCATATGAAAATCACATTATACTTCATTCATTCAGTTTTATCGAGAATCAGTTCATTTTAATTAAGTAAAATCAATAATACGATACGTAACAACCTCGCCTTAATAGTTTTTAGGGTTCCGTAGCCAAAATGGCAAAAACGGAACCCTTATAGTTTCGTCATGTCCGTCTGTCCGTCTGTCCGTCTGTCCGTCTGTCACAGCCGATTTACTCGGAAACTATAAGTACTACAGTGATGAAATTTGATGGGAATATGTGTTGTATGAACCGCTACAAAAATATGACACTAAATAGTAAAAAAAAGAATTGGGGGTGGGGCCCCCCATACATGTAACTGAGGGATGAAATTTTTTTTTTCGATGTACATACCCGTGTGGGGTATCAATGGAAAGGTCTTTTAAAATGATATAAAGTTTTTTAAAAAACATTTTTCTTAAAGTGAACGGTTTTTGAGATATCAGCTCTCAAAGTCGTAAAAAGTATGTCCCCCCCCCTCTATTTTTATAACTACGGGGTATAAAATTCTAAAAAAAATAGAGGTGATGCATGCTAATTAACTCTTTCAACGATTTTTGGTTTGATCAAAGTATCTCTTATAGTTTTTGAGATAGGTTGATTTAACTGTAAATAATAAGTTTATTATATTTGCTGCTACGGAACCCTTTGTGCGCGAGCCCGACTCGCACTTGGCCGGTTTTTATTTTGTAAAAAATATCACTATTTCCGCTTTACTGAAACTTTTTTGTATATGAAACATTATTTGGTTGTTCAAAAGACATCATTCGTTTCAATTTTAATAAAAATATTTCGTATTTTGGGTGTAAATAGAACAAATATCAAAATATTATTTATTATTTAATATTAGAAGAATTTGTTTTAATTCTTAAGGGAATTTAACATTTAAAAAAGTACTATTGTGTAAGTTGTCCAAAGGACATTATTTCCCGTGAATAGATCGGTTCGTGAAGTTAAATCCACAAATGTATTTAATCAACATCACTGCTGCTTATATAATCTTAATCTACGAAGAATTATCTTCTAAATGAAATAGTAAAATGCTGAAAATTAAGTAAAAAAAAAAAATACGAGAAAATTATGATCGGGACCTTTAAAAATTGATTGACCCTTATATGTAACTTTAACAGTATTCTTATACATATAACCGGTTTAATTTTATACAATATTGTTGTTCTTGTTAAACATTGTATTGTACCTATGTCCTTGATTGTGTATAAGACATTAGAATACGATTAAACTATTGACTAAATATAATTTATAGTTATTTATATTATTATTTGAATAATAATTTATTGTAATTGTTACCTAAATCCTACAACATGTGCGCTTTTTATGTTTATTATTTACATGTAATAATGTGACAAAAACACCCACATAATTTTATAAACCTCTAAATTACCTTTTAATTTTTATTATGTCACGTACCTATTTGTATGAAATACACTGAAATTTTAATATAAAATTAATGTCGTAGTTTCGTAACTTTGGTACCTATAAAATCGCTAACAATGCATACTTATTGTTAGTCATAATGATTACGAAATGGAACATGCACTTAATAAAATATAAAAACAATAAAACAAAAAGTAATTTATATTTCTATGCAAAGTTCGAATTATAAAAAGCACTTAAATAAAAACCTCATCAGTACGAAAGCAATATGTTATTTTGAACAAATTCGAACGAAAAAAAAAGTTAGCGCCACTCGTTGCTTCCATTCGCATTTCGCACCGCAAACAAGTCAAGAGTAAAGACGGTGCGGCAACCGCGCGCCGTGTACGTTAGAGCAGAGCGGCAACGTCGCGCGCCGTCTCGCGTGATACAGTTTCGTGATCAGCTGTATCGCGACTCACGGCTAGCTATACGTATGTAGGTTGCTTGATGCTTGATATATTTAGTTCGTTCCCTTTGTTATACAATTGATGTGTAGGCGTGAACACAATCATTACGTAACTGGCGATTGGACTTGCCTCGTTATCAAGTTCGTGGGTTTAAACTTCCTAAACCTTAATGCGTTTAACTTATTATTTGTATTATTACGTGTCCCAGCAAGCGTGTCATAGTTTTTATGGCCATTGCAATTACGATGTAAAATTGCGTTTTTTCATGTCACTATCATTTGCACGTAAGCGAGGGGCTCTGTAGGAAAAAAACGTTTTTAATGGAATGATAATACCGGGCACTGCATGGTATTTGCTAATAATCTATCATTCGGAATCACGAATTAGCGTCAGATTTTTTAGAAGGATAGCGTCATCAATTCAATGCACACGGATTTACCAGAATACAAAGGTATAAGCTAAAAATATGTCGATGAAACTAATACAATTAGATTTCTAGAACTTGAAGCAAAAATCGACAGTTGTTAATAACACAAATATATCACTCAGATTTTACCGAAAATAATCCAGCACAGAACATAAAATTCCTTACATCAATTCCATATCTATTGAACGCTGTCTACAATAGCATCGTCATCTACCATTGAAAAGCGCAATGGATAGATCGATTGTCACCATCCTTGATTAAGCCATTGAAATGAGGTTTCCCATAGCAACCACAATTAGTGCATCAGCTATTCTGGAGACAATCGATTTACTGAACCGCGGTCTAATTCCAGAATACTTTGACCAGTCTAGACCGGTTAAAACGGGAACACACTGGTTAAAATTCTACTTTGTAACGAAATGATAGCAGCTATTACTGGTGGTTAAAATTATTGTTATTATTAGTGGTTCTGACCTGTTTCTTTGTGATGCTCTTATATAACAGAGGTATGATAAATTTTTGTTTGCAAGTGATTAACTAAATTAGAAAGAAAGTATCTTTAGCTGGTGGAGATTACTTCTATAAGTGACGTATTGCTTAATCACGACTTATTTTAATAATGGCTAACCTAGGTACTAATGGCTATTAAGAATGAAGTAAACACAAACACGGCTAAATGATAGTAGAACATCCAGTTTCTACCAGAATGAGAAGCTTACCAATTCAGAATAAAACCAAAAATTGTGTAACTTGTTTAATTTTTATAACCTGTAACGCATTCGTATAAAGTCTAGAAATATCGAGCCTGCAATCTATTTCTGCAGTCAACAGATCACGACAGGAATCTAGGAATAGGCATACGTCTGAGAGCACTAAATTACCTAGTTTGTCTGCTGTATGCAATTTGTTTGTCTCCAAGGTCAGTGTTTACTATATATTACTAGAATGTACAAGATGGGGCAGGTGCGTTTGAAAGGAGGTTATAAAATATTTTTCCTTTCATTTGTTATAAGGCAGCTTGTGAACACATACCTGGGTCAGAAATCCGATTCATATTATTAGATTAGTGATGAAAGTTTAGAGGTCATATCGTAGCCATTGTCAAACATTGTCGTAAATATAATTCATGTCAAATATGTAATTATTACTATAACTGAATAATCATTATTCTTAGTTGTGCAGTCAACTATACGTAATACAAACGAAAATTGAAGACCCATGGGCCATGCCCCATATCACATTACAGGGTTTAGCAGAAAACTCATCATAAAATTAGAACCCTATAAATATTTATATATATTATATTATGAATAGGTCATTTGTAATCATATCACATACAAGTGAAGCCCCGGTGTCCATTTCACAGTTTATTGAGGTAAAAACATTTCCTTGTATTACCTTTATAGTTAATATACGAAATGAATACCAAGTTATGATTATAGGTTTTTAATCAATAGGGTATTTTAGAAGCCACTGATTTGGAATTCTACACTACGCAAAGTTTTAACTTTTACATAATGTAGAATAATGACAAAAACCTAGTATGTACATTGTACATATATTTTATGTCAATGATTTTCTGATTTCAACGTAGTTTTGAATCTTTGGGGAATCTTTTTCGAAATTTCTTTTTTAGAAATAAATGGTGGGAGTTCGGGTTGATATCATAAATCAATAGGTACCTATAAATAATGTTCAGTGAATAAGTGAACAAAACAAATTCTTGAACGAATAAAAACATGTAATAAAACTAGTTACCAAAATGAGTAGGTAATTAATAATCCGACAAAATATCAATTATATTGACCAGTTAATTGTGACCGAATCCAATATAAAAGGAATTGTTTATTGCGGCCACTTTTTAATTGGTAAGCAAACCTTGATAGGCGAGCCTTGTATGGCCTATTACGTCATCGGTTTTTGTATGAAAATGGGACCTTTCCTTTTAATATGCGACCTTTTAGGGTATAAATTATAATCCTTCTAATATTATAAAGATAAAGAGGATTGAAATTTGTTACCCATTGACGCTAGAAAAGGTGTACTAGGTGAGGTTATATAAGCTAGATACATTCATCAGCGACCACTCGAGCAAAGCTGCGGGGTGAAACTAATATTCCAGGATATTTATTATACATAATATGTAGTTCCTAACTAAACTTGCTGCTTGCAAGCTAGTCAGTTTTGTTAAATAAATACCTATTTCTTCATGATATACTGCATTATCTTGAAAAATTTGACTTCATATCTTTTATCTTAACTTTTTGTCAAGCCGAGTCGAGCAATTAATTATTATGACCTGCGTTTTATTGAACCGGCATCGCGTGAGGTTACCGAGGGAAATACAATCATTATGAAATTATACAATCATTATGATAGCATAATAATTATTATTTCAGGTTATTATAACAGATTTATAAGTTTTCAAAACAATGACCACCGCAATCGTATTCTCCAATAAAAAGTCTGCGGCTTTCTTTTGCTATGTTCCTTCAAATTTTGGTCAGGAATCAAAAAAATATCCCATTTCTTAATTCTTATTACTTACAAAAGTATTAAACAAAACACGAATTAAACTATTCTAAACAAAGTCATTATGTATCTGTATCAAACGCAATACTACGACACCGTCACAAACCGTTCTAAACCTAAATCGATTTTCGTCATCAGCCAGGTGGTCAATGCACCTGCCCTGCAAGGGTGTTTGAAGGAGACCAGATACCCCTCGTTTCAGAACATTTGATTCGACACACATATGCTATACGTCTCTCTGTACCTGTACGATAATGTTTTAAAGCATTATTTCTAGTGTGGAAAGACGACAGATCTATATAGATCGTCTAGCGCCATCACTTTCCCACACTGGTATAATACTGCTACAAGACATCATGGTAACCCCCCTGTGCTGACGTCACTGCAGTTAATCACGTATGCTAACCGGATGAAAGTAGCCCATTTTGTCATTACAGGGCAAAATTTGCCACCTACCATATCTTCCAAATTTTTTCAGACGTTGAAATGCAACGAAAGGAAATCTAACTTTGTAAGTGAAGATGCGTTCGCGGTTCGCAAAGTTTCAAGTTTATAATATGAAATGAGAAGTATTATAACCACGTTCTACTTGTGGGGCATGAACCGGTTCACGTTTCACTGATCGATTTCATTACAAGTAGACGATCAGGCATAATACAATGTATGTATACATGTCGTGGTCATATCGTAGATTTGATCATTTCATGATATGAGTGGCCATTTCACGAAATGGTCGCATATCGTGAAATGGCCAACATAGTTTGATCAGATCGTTAAATCATCAACGTTTCACGATTTGTTCATCGACACTTGGACAGATCGTATAAAATATTATAAAGAGTCCATAAAATATTAAAAAATTTCAGAATATATTCTATATTCGAAAAACTTGTTTAATGTCATTTAAGTTAGTGCCGCGGCAGCGGCCGGCGAATGCCAGAAGCGAATCGTTTTTGCAATAGAAAACAGTTAGGTTAGGTTAGACTTTGATAAACAACGCACGAGCCGAGCGAGCAAAGCGAGCGTGCCGCGGCAGCGGCCGGCAAGTGCCAGAAGCGGATCGCTTTTTAAAAAACAAACAATTATAATAATATAGTAGTAGGTAGTTTCTTAAATTATTTTATTTAAGTCGCATTTTTTCTTAAATACATATAAGATATCCACATTTTCCATAGTAGGTACTCGTACCTCTTCGTCGTAAATTCTTTGCTATAACTTTCTTCATAATATTGTTATTAAACGAATTATGAAGTTTTTAACTGCGAATTAATTAATTAATTTTCGCCAGCGGCCGCCATCTTATCACATAAACACAGAGCTTGCAGCGCCTCTACCAACGATTAATGCAACTATTTTACGATATGATCAAAATAAATAATTTTGATCATTTCATGAAAAAACCGTGCGTTATTATTGGCCATATCGTGAAACGATTTCTTATCATTGATCTGCCCAAACCACATCATGATGTGGCCAAACTAAATTGGCCATTTCACGATATGTGACCATTTCGTGAAATGGCCACTCATATCATGAAATGATCAAATCTACGATATGACCACGACATACATATATTTTTCATTAATCCCTATCAAATAGAAATTCTGCAAAGTTAGGTGTAAATTCTTAGTGAGCAATAGACCATAATGGCAATTGATACGTATACCATTCACGAATAATATGATCAAAGTTAGAGTCGTAATTGGCCAGAACAATCTAATCACAACTGCCCACGCTCCAAAGCCAGCTTTGTATATTATTGGTTACCGCAATCAGTTCTCATGGAAATTTAATTAAGATAAACAGTTTAATATGTCACGTTTCGGTGCGCGAGGTGTCGTGACGAGGTTGATGACGCGTGGCCCAAAGACGTAAAAATAGGTCAATTTAGCAGTAATTTACTGAAATTTTATGGAGTCTGTCAATTAAACATATCCATTAGTGCCGTCAGCATAGGTAGGTTTCAGTCAGGTTGACGACCTTATTAGAGTATCATTATTCATTAAGCCTTATTACTGTGAGTTGTGACCTACCTAAAATTTCATAGAAGTAGTATAATATGAATCAATAAGAATTGATCCATATTATAATGGCGTTTATATTGATGATATTTTTTCATTTTTTCCCTAGACTGTTAATATTTACCCTCTATGATACAATAGAGGGTAAATATTAACAGTCTTTTTTTTTTTTATACATAGATAGGCGGACGTTTGACCCCAGTCCCACCTGATGGAAAGCGGTGACGAGATCTAAGGTGGTAAGTCACGCCCGCCTAAAAAGTGCCTGTTAATTCGTCTAGTCTAGTGATACAATTAATATTTTATTCAAGCGAAGTAAATTGGCCGTGTTAACGTGTTAGAAAAATGTCATTCATAATTTTACAGCTCCTGTATTTCAAAACCTTTTTGACATAGCAGTTACTGATGACATTACATAATCCCGTCCCCAGCAACCACGAATAATTAGAGGTTATCGAATGTCACTATAACAACAAAACAGCGAGACTATTGTGCCATAAAAGGATTATTTACGAAAGATAAAAGGAGCGACGACCGCTCGTTTGTACAACTTATTGGAACGTAGCAAGGTCACGCAGCACGGCGTGACTTCATCAGGGTTATTAATTGTTAATGAGTGACATGCTCGCGTGGCATATGGTGACTCAGGTAAGGTAGGTAGAAAGGTAATATGAAATGTCGAAGTCAATCGCTGTGTCTAATACCGATTATACATATTTTAAAACTTCCTCTTCAATCACTCTATTAAAAAAGCGCATTAAAATCTGTTGTGTATTTTTAAAGATTTAAGCATACGTACGGATATTGGGATATAGGAACAGAACAGAAAGCAACTTTATTTTATAGTATGTAATGATGATAATGATAACGCGTACATAAAAATCGCACGTCACTTTACGAATTGGTGGAAACTTTTTTTGGGTGAGAAAAACGATGATATTTGTAAAGTGATTAGCATAGAAATGAGATGTATCTGAATGCTAGAGCTGAGAAAGTACAGACGTAGATAACATGTTCTTGCGTTAAACTTTAGTAAGATCCGATCTAGAATAGACTGTTGAATCCTTTTTGTTTGTTTGGAAACGTGGAATACATGTTGAAAGACGTGTCTATAAAGTTTTTAGATCCAAAATAAAATTAGCTCACAGCAATTCACGTAGGTTTGAATTCCTAGGAATTCATGGTCGTCAAAACGTAATGATAATAATAAAGAAATACATAATATATTACACAGATAAATCGCCAGCTACCCACGCGACGCCGGCGCACCTATTTTATTATTAAATACTATGAGGTCATAATGTTTGTACATAGGCAAATCTTTGCACTTGCCAGTTTGTCCAAGTAAAAAAAACGTTTTCATCAGAAAATATCAAGTGGAAAAAGTGGAGTAAATAATCTATTAACAATTATTTAATAATTATTCAGTATATTCTCCCAAATTCCTTGCCTAAAGACGCCATAAAACAGTCTAAGCGATTCAGTCATTACTGACGACTGACTGGCGACAAACTAGTTGACTGAGTTAATAATCGTGCTACGAAATAAATACATTACTACTATATTAACTTGACAATAGCTTCATTAACTAAATTTCCAAATGTACTAGATAATTGACCACAAATTTCTATCCTTGAGTTGCGATACTATCGTATTGTACAGACTAGCCATAATTCCTACCATTCCACCGTCCTATAGACTTAATTTGACATTGACCGGCTCCTTGGTCCAGTGATTAACGCGTGAGCGTAGAACCGAGGGGATCTTAGGTTCGATTCCTGGTGGAGACGAAAAGAAATTGTTTCTCAAGTTCCCCTTGTTCCTAAAGAAAAAATCGATAATTGAAACAGATGTATGCATAATGCATCTGTCCTACACTAGGGGACTTCTCGCTTAACATTTAAGTCTGTAGCTACAACCATATTACCTGTGCATCGGCTGTGTCCGTGAATATTGCGCCATGACACCGCCGCCGGCATGGCTAGCGGGCGCGCATACCGCCGCTAGCTAGCCATCCTCACACACACACTCACAACACTGCACCGTAACACACTGCACGCAACCTGCAACAAAGGAGAGTATCAGTATGATGTCTTTGAAATTTGCATTTTTAGAAGCGAATTTCTGAATCCAAAAGGTACACTTGTGGTGCTATGCATGCTCATTAGGTGAGATTTAAATAATGCAGACCCCCTAATATGTTGAACTGTTACTTTCATCAGCAATTTCTACATTGAATAACAGAGTATCATGCGTTTTAAAAGTAGGCTTATCATCTGGATAGAGCTAATATATCACATCGACATGATTTTAAAGAGCAACTATGGAGTTTCTTGCCGGTTTTTCTCCATAGATACTGCTTTCCGAATCGGTGGTAAATGTTAAAATATGTAATGTCGACATGATTTTAAAGAGCAACAATGGAGTTTCTTGCCGGTTCTTCTCCGTAGATACTGCTTTCCGAATCGGTGGTAAATGTAATGACGTTTCAAAAGTGCTTATATGTTTAAGAAGTCTAATTGAATAAATAAATTTTTGAGTTTGAGTTTGAATATTTTGTTACTTGATGTATTGCATGAAGATGTAAGGCATTACCATAGATAGCTCTTGAGCAGTAAAAATAAACTACATATAAACAGTTACAGTTTGTAGTTGCCCTAAATCCTGATGAATCTTCTATCAATATGATTATGTTTTGTAAATTCCCAAGTGCTATACTACTAATTACATCCCTCTACTGTATTGTCAATTAAGATACAATACCTCTCGGGATTACCAAAGAGGTCAAAGTCCAAAGCACTATGATTTCTAACCCATAAAACAATTATAACCATTCAGCTATTACGTTTCCAAGAATCAGGCTATGTGACGTCACTTGACACGTATAATTAAAAAAACCGCGTCACCTTTAATACTGTTTATATCCAGCTAATACTTTAATTGGATAACAACTTAGTACATTGCGGAGGAAGCCACAAACAAATGTGTTTCTGAATCACTACGTATAGTATTTTTCTAATGACACGATCTATTTTTGACTTTAAGCTAATTTAACTTCCAATTAGTTCTAGACTTGTTGCTAATACCAGTTGCTGGCTGCAGCGTTGCTTGCGATCAGATGATACCTTCAACCCTTGTACAAGAAGGTATGCCGTATGCTACCTATAAGTTTAACAAGTGTATTTGTGTTTATTTCTGTAGCATTACATTTTCTTTACATATGCATCGGTTTGCATGCGTTCTCCCGTCCGATTAGGGCCCTTCTGGCCTCCTCCACTCAAGCGACAGCCCAAGCCGAGGTTCGAGATCCCCGTCAAGGGGGGACGCCCTTGTGCATGTCGCTACCAGGGTGAACCTTCAGTTCACCCCCGCGACCGCGTTAAAATGTAGAAGCCCTTCTGGCTAACATTGAGAAACACCTCACAAAAAAAAAAGCATGCGTTCTCGAACTTGTTTTTGGTTTTGTGAAGGTTCTATCTGTTTGCAACGATTGCAAGGGATTTGGTCAGCTATTTCACTATCCTCTTGTTACGAAAAAAATTCTTAATTTATTTATCTTAAAAAAAGGACCAGGGAACAATTTTGCTTTTGGAGATAAGCAGTAAGCTGTAAACTAAGGCTGTAAATACCTACCCCAAATCACCCTCATGTAGCCAACAACGTAAAGATAACGCACCTCCCTTTTCTTATAGTACATTCTTTCTTTAAGTATAACTAGCCTCTTCCCCCGGCGTTACTCGAGTTGATCCGGGATAAAATACAGCCTATATTACTTCGGTAAAGATGTGACTTTCCAATAGTGATTTTTTTCACATTGATCGATTAGTTTTTGACTTAAATCGTAATAAACAAACAAAAATCATCTTCTTAAAAAGATTTTCTATTAGTTTAAACAATATTATAAAAGAATGCTTCGTCAGCCTTTAAACAATTATTTTTCGTAGTCTTGAGAACTTCATCTTTTGTTGTAAGTCGGTTAAAAATCTATTTCACTCCACGTACCTACTTTTCTATTAATGACAGATTTTTTAAAAGGGGTGCAGTATTTATCTACATTATTTCTGAGTAACTGCATTTTTAGTATTTCTGCTCGAACTGATCCAGGGCGAAGGGCTAGTAGATTACAAATGCAATTTTTGTGCAGATGATTATTACATCTAGTCTATGGATTGGTTTTATTTATGGACAAGCACATGATAAACATTTTTAATATCACTGAAACTATTTTTACAATCTGGTATCAAATCTCTTGAGTTATAATGCTCACTCTCTAACCATTGTTGTAACGGGACTCAAAATGATGGCGTGATTTTTTTTAATTTGATCTGCAAATATATTTCATAAGTTTCGTCGACCGCAGCTTTCGAAATAAATTAATATCTCAATTCTTAACTAACAAAAATTATTCCAAATTTCATCAATAACTATTGGTTGGTTTTAGCCGTGACAAAGAAATAGATATATATTTTTTATTTATTTATTTAAATTGTATACATGTCGTGGTCATATCGTAGATTTGATCATTTCATGATATGAGTGGCCATTTCACGAAATGGTCGCATATCGTGAAATGGCCAATTTAGTTTGGCCACATCATGATGTGGTTTGGGCAGATCAATGATAAGAAATAGTTTCACGATATGGCCAATTAACGCACGGTTTTTTCATGAAATGATCAAAATTATTTGATCATATCGTAAAATAGTTACATTAATCGTTGGTAGAGGCGCTGCAACTGCAAGCTCTGTGTTTATGTGATAAGATGGCGGCTTTAAGAAAAAATGCGACTTAAATAATATAATTTAAGAAACTACTACTATATTATTATAATTGTTTGTTTTTTAAAAAGCGATCCGCTTCTGGCACTCGCCGGCCGCTGCCGCGGCACGCTCGCTTTGCTCGCTCTGCTCGTGCGTTGTTTATCGAAGTCTAACCTAACCTAACCTACTGTTTTCTATTGCAAAAACGATTCGCTTCTGGCATTCGCCGGCCGCTGCCGCGGCACTAACTTAAATGACATTAAACAAGTTTTTAGAATATAGTTATTCTGAAATTTTTTAATATTTTATGGACTCTTTATATTTTATACGATCTGGCCAAATGTGGATGACCAAATCGTGAAACGTTGACGATTTAACGATCTGATCAAACTATGTTGGCCATTTCACGATATGCGACCATTTCGTGAAATGGCCACTCATATCATGAAATGATCAAATCTACGATATGACCACGACATACACACAACATAATAATATTATCACGATCTTGTTGGGCCTATAGGCGTTACATCAATTTTAGGAGAAGATCGCAACCCAACAAAATGTGTACAATTATTACCTATTACATTGCGATGCAGTTTACAGTTATCAAGATTCAAGATAGACAGAAAGACAGAGTTATTTCACACAAATATTACTAGGATTACTAGGATGTAACATTGAACATTATTTAAGTAGCAGTATTTGCATGATACCAAAAATACGCGACTCGGACGAAGTCGGGGCGCAGCGCTAGTATCCAGTACAACAAAAATAGCTTCTAAGCTTTATTTACACCAACACACACATTAAATTTATCACAGTAAATAATTGAAAGCATTACTCGGATTTTTGTTGATATTCTGTTCGTTTGGAACAACGCCAATGTGGGATGAATAATACGTATTGTGCTCGTCATACCTATGTACCAAGTTACGTATTTTTTTAAGATCTTTTAGTTTTGGAAATATAAAAAATATGAATAGGTACCTATATACCTAGTTGGAGGTATTTAAAATAAAAACGACTGGACTAAGTGGGATAATTTTTGCAATAATTCTAAATGAGATGTAAAATCAAAAGTCGAAAAAAGCATCCTAAATCCAATGCCTAAATCTTGTTTTAATTGGACATTTATTTTATTTTTCATGATAGATCTTTACTGACTGATAAGATTATCTATACATCCACGAACTAGGTACCTACCTACCTACCTAAGTGATATTATGTAAAATTAATGAACATAGGTTTATACCTAGCCTAGGTAGGTATTTTTTTTTACATAATATATAAGTTGTTTCATATGTATAAGTAGGTGTATACCTACCTATGTTTCTTAGGTTATAAAGAACTTGATTAAATAGGTATTGAGTAATTTGTAAACAGGAAGTGACGCAACAATTATGACGAATCTATTTGAAAGACAAGAAAAATAATACCTATGTACGATTTTATTATTAATCTTTCTCAACTTGATTACATTATGTGGGTACTCTTTACTGCGGAATTCGATAATAGCGGTTAAGTTATGTATTTTTTTGAAATTCGAATTTTGTACATAAAATACCCAAACACGTACCTAATTAATGACTTTACGTCAATATTGCAAATGTTTAAAGATAATGAGTGATAAAATTAACATTTCTCTATTAAGATAATAGGTAATTATTAATTAGGTATAGGTACCTAATCTACATTTTTGTAATTAAACATTACTCGGAGATTTGCTATGATAATTGATTACCTACATGCCTTGTATTTTTATATATTTATTCGATTTGAGTTTTGGTGTTTCGTCTTGCTTGATTTTTATAATTCATCCATCAATAATTAGGTATATATTATAAAGTTTTCAGCAGAAATCTGAAGATTCACGACAAATAGATGGTGAACATATTCTAACTTGATTTATGTTAGTGAGAGGCGGCTTTAGCCTTGTAGGCCCATTCTGTGAGCGGCCCAGCTTGCCCGTTCACAAGAACCACATCTCATTGGTGTCGATTGCAGTTATTTTAGCCACCAAAGAGCATCCGGACAAAAATAACGCGTACACTTCTTGATTAGTTTATCGTCTTACATAACTTTGCACGTGCAGCCAACAGTCAAACTGACCACGAAATCTATTCTATCGTAGCTGATTCGAGACAACTGACATCATTTTACGCAGTTACCTACTATGCTACTATGACGAAACACCAAAAGTACATCGACTTGCTAACGCACTTTTATTCACGTATATCACTTTTAGACACATTTCTCCTACTTTCCCTAACGTTATAAGCTTATCGCACTTACCTTTAAACCTAAAACGGACGCAGAATCTTCCAACGGGACTTAGCCACGATTCTCACACGCGCGGATGCTATAATATCACTTTTTAATACACATATATTGATAAATAACAGATTTTGAAACACCACTTTCTTAGATTACCACGTGTTACACGTTACTTGATACGTTTCAGGATTTACGAAGTCCATTGAACTGTTTCCGATGAAATTTACGTCTAGCGAAATTATAAGTACGGAGTGGCAACGGTGTATAGTTTGTTTCGCGGTTCGGCCGCCAGGCGGCGCGCCGGTCGGAGGGGGGCGGAGCCGAGAGGGACGCGGGCGTGCAAGCAAGACAGATAGATTGGTATTTGGTATGTTTCGCCACGTTGTACGAAATGTTTTATCACGGTGTACTTATGGGATTTCTATGTGAAAACAATTGTTCAGATGGCAAGGACTGAGGACCGGGAGACCTGCGACACTTGAATGTGTGTCATCGATGAACGCTGCAACCGTCGAGTTGGGAAAGCGCGAAAGGCGTTCGACGGGTCGAGCGGCGGAGAATGGAGACCGCTCTTGTCTCGAGAATCCCAAGTCGCCAGGCCTGCACGTGGTCGGTAGTGATTGTAATGATAAAAGGTGGATTAAATGTGTTTTACCTAAGCTTAAATTGTAGAGACACGTTTTGGAAATGTAATTTACATAACTTGCATGTAATTTTGTAAACGATACAGAAAGATTGAGGTTATATTTTCAACATTATTTAATCCATGTTGTTAAAACATGAATGATTTATTATATTTTACAGAATATTTAAATAATTTAATTCGAGCCAAGAAACTAAAATACCCGTTTCTCAATAGGTAGCTCATACTCTAGTTTTACTTTTATTATAGGTAGGTAGGTATCTAGGAATAAAGTTGTACGCCTGACTAAAAAGTAACAGTTACAACCACGAAACAAAGCATTGTCTTTACTCTT
Source organism: Colias croceus (assembly GCF_905220415.1). Taxonomy (NCBI): domain Eukaryota; kingdom Metazoa; phylum Arthropoda; class Insecta; order Lepidoptera; family Pieridae; genus Colias; species Colias croceus. The sequence continues at coordinate 8,565,768 of NC_059555.1, forward strand.
AACATCTTACATTTAATAAGATACCTAACATTTTTGTTAGGTACTTATGATATTGATTATATTTAATTTAAAATGGGGTTTAAATATGAAGAAGATAATGATTATTAATTATTTAATAGATAAAACAAGGCTTCATCCGCATTTTCAAAGAAAAACCCGCATACTTCCCGTTCCTGTGAGATTTCCGGGATAAAAAGTTTGAGGTTGGATAGACATCTATCTAGGTATATACATATTATGTTTGTTATTCTTTCACGCAAATACTACTGAGCGGGTAACAATGTACCTAGTATGAAGGTAGAACACCCAGAATAAGACATAGGCGGATATAATATTAACACAGCTAATATTATAATGGTATTACTATGTATTTCCTTTTACAAGTAGCTACCTACCTAAATATGGGCTATAAGCATATTTTATTACATAGTCTATTTCTCCTCTTTTATCTCTAAAAATCATCATCACTACATAGTATAAAACAAAGTCGCTTTCTCTGTCCCTATGTCCCTTTGTATGCTTAAATCTTTAAAACTAGGTACCTACGCAACGGATTGTGATGCGGTTTTTTTAATAGATAGAGCGATTCATGAGGAAGGTTTTAGTACCTATATAATTTATTAGGTCTTAGACAAAGCGGGCGAAGCCGCGGGCGGTAAGCTAGTAAATTTAATAATTTGAAAATATAAGTACCTAATTGAAAAGCAAGTTGGACGACTAGGTAGGTACCTACGTGAAATTAAAATTCAAAGATAAAACATTAAAATTTTGTGAAGCTATAAATTTAAAATAGCCCAAAATAGCTTATTTATAATATACTAGTGGTCTGCCCCGGCTTCGCCCGTGATACATGTTTCGCAATAAAAGGTAGCCTATGTCCTTTCTCGGGTATCAATATATCTCCATACCAAATTTCATGCAAATTGGTTCAGTAGTTTAGGCGTGATTGAGTAACAGACAGACAGACAGAGTTACTTTCGCATTTATAATATTAGTACTTATGGATTATAATATATTTTTCAGAGGTTGTCTGGTAACTTACGCGTCCTTCAGAATTCTCGTAATAAACAAAATTATAATACGAAATTTGAATATTTCCAACAATCTTTGGTTACTAATTTATTTTCTGGTGAATTGTTTATTTATTGATATAAATTTTAGACAATAACCTTTACTATACATTATCAATGAAAAGTGTACCATTGTAATAAAATATAATAATTCCATCCTAACACCCTAGTGGCCTAGTCTAATTGATATATAAATCAATACCTACATAATTAATTTATTTAGTCTGTATACTTTGTGCTGCATACATCGATTATAGTATTTGTTTAGTATTATTTATCGACTAGGTTTCCGCCCGCGGCTTCGCCCGCGCAGTCAAAGAAAAACCCGCATAGTTCCCGTTCCCGTGGGATTTCCGGGATTGCGTCATTTTTCCGGGATAAAAAGTAGCCTATGTCCTTTCTCGGTTATCAAAATATATCCATACCAAATTTCATGAAAATTGGTTCAGTAGTTTAGGCGTGATTGAGTAACAGACAGACAGACAGAGTTACTTTCGCATTTATAATATTAGTATGGATGTAACTAAACGTACTTTTACGTACGTACTTTTACGTACTTTTGAAATGTGCTATATAGTATGTAATGGTATATATTTCTTCATCCCTGATTCAAATTGAAAGAAAGAGTACAAACATCTATACATATAAGTACATACAAAACCACAAACTTTCAAGTTTATAAATTTACCTAGCGTCTACGGTCTAGCGGTTCGCCCGGCTTCGCCCGTGGTATGAATACTATAGAATCACGTAACTACTTACATCTTAATTTTTGAAACCAGTGCAGTAGTTTTTGTGATAAGCGGGTTCAATTATAGATTTATATTATTATTAGTTTAGATATAGTCTGTAGATTAGGATATAAAAGGACAGCTGTCAGGACTCGGTACACGGTAAACTTGAAAAGGCGACTGATCATTCGGGTCTTCAATCAAGCATTTAATTACGCAAGCAAGCAAATATATGCCACAAATCCAGTATCCAATTAATCTTAATTCCAGAATCACGTACAAAACACTTTCAATTTGGTAATGCAGGAATAGAGATGACCTTTCGAGACGCGACGGGTGATAGCTGAGGTCGTCGGTCGCGCGGCGTTGCCGGACCGCACGGTCGCGTTACGAATCCTACTAGCGAAGTCCTAGCCTAGCCCATATTATGTTTTATAATCTATACTAGACATACAAAGTTACATTGTAATTTGTATGTTGTAACTATTGTTGGAAATACAGTATTTATAGATTTGTTTTTTTATTGATTTAAATGTCTGTTCTCTCGGTTGAAATATTGTTTTATCTTCAAAGAACAAATCTGTAACAAAATCGATGCTGTAAAGTGTAAGCTGTAGCCTGCGACTTATAGGCTTAATACTGTGAGCATTGACGTAGTATATTCTTCTTACGTAAATGTCTGTAAGTGAAGTGACTGAACAAATGCTTCTGAAGGCTTTATTGAATCGGCCTGTTACACACTAGTTAGGTATATAGGTAGTATATATAGTCTGTAGTTGCCTATTATTATGATGAAAAAATAGTTCGTAGTATTGCAACTGGTACAAGGTAGAAGTTCTATATTTTCTACGTCTTATCACAGACTAATAATAAAAGACTACGTATAAAGTCTTATAAATAGTTTTGCATTACCCGTGGATAGTATTTTTATAGCCTAAAAACCTGTATAGGACAACTTATATGTAACTATTTGAAAGCTATACAGCATACAAATGTAGACTGGCATCATAAAACCTAAAACATTGTTACAGTGTAATGTAGGTACTACACTGATGTAATGGCTACCGTGTACTAAAGCCAACTAGAAATAGGCGTAGCCGCATTTCTGGTTTTAGCCGTGACAGACACAACATGTAACGCTAGAACGGCTATGCCGATTTTGATGATTCTTATTTATTTGATTTTCCTCTTGTATTGTAACAGTAATTTCATGAACAGAGTTATGCTAATGCTAGTGGAGAAAATTCTACAAGCATTAGCATAACTCATCAAAAAAATATACAAACATGAATTTTTCTCCACAGAAATACATACTACACCAGTATATACCTAACCAGCCATATACTACAGGAAACTGTACTATACAGGGTGGTTGGGGATGGGGTCGGGAGGCGAGAGGGCGATCTAATTACCTCTGTAGCCCTGAAGGTCGACCCCTCCCGTGTGATGTAAAGCATTTTTGTTCATTTCGGGATTTCTAGCTTGCTTTTTGGAGCTAGTTTTTGTTTAGTGACCATCTAGGGGGTGTTTTGTTTATTGTAAGTTAGGCGTTGTCAGTAAAATATTCTAAAACGTATGTAAAAGTTCGTTTATTTCCATTATTTAAATGAAGAAAATTTTGTTTCAATTTCATTTGTTTTATGTATTGTTTTGTAATTTGTTTCAAACCTAAATGTGATGTATGTTTAAGCTCGACTTGGCGGGGGCACTGCCGTGCCCCCAGATTTCGCATGGTTCTAATTATGTTATAACGATTTTCTATGTGTTTCCATGAACTAACACATAGACAGTCGTTTAGTGTCAAACACTAGCACACAATTTTCATAAACAACATCAAACGATCAAACTCTGTTAATCTCTTCTCGAATTCATTTTTCGTTGCTTTTCTCTGGATCGACGCATCTTTTGTCATTTCAGATCTCCTAAATTATAGTCTGGTATTTGGGAATATTTATTCCATCGTCTATTTCTGGATAATATTTCGTTTCTTCTTTCAAGGTCAAGGTCAACATATACAATTATTTCCTACCACACCATCCATCTTGCAGCCATCGAATTTCCTTCTAATAATATATAAATAAGATAGTTTGCAGTTGTTTCGAAATCATTTACACCATATTGGATAAATAATTTCGCATGAAATTTGGTACTGATTTATGTATTAATACTTGCTTTTACTAGCCTTTTGCCCAAGCTTCGCTCACGTTGTCTTGGCATAAAAAAATTGCCTATGTTACTTGGTAAAGATGTGGTACCTACTTATCTTTCTGAAATATTTTTAATGACTTACTGAATAGGAGACAAATTTCAACAATCTTTAACAATGCACATATAATTATTGTATTACAATATTTGTGCGTAAAATAATTATATGTAATGGAATTAAAATCTGTAGGTAATAAACATATTTATTAAAAGACAATGTGTTAACATGATTTAGTCGAAACACAGCACTGGAATATATATGCGTGATAAAAATACCAATTTGATATCCCAGACTATCTACATTTATATAGAGACAAATCGTGCAGTAGTTTTTGCGTGATATATCACCTAACATCACGAATCCATTAAAAATAATGGATATTGGGCCAAAAGTTTTTTTGGACTAAACTTTCTCTTGTACCAAAGCTTGTATTATACTTATCCAGTCATATTATTCCAAAATGCTAAAAGCACAACCATGCCCATCCAAAAGTGGCCGCGTACACCGTCGCTTTCCCCGGCGATTCAAGCTCTCGGGCACAGTTCTCGGGTAAATATTAGTGCGGTGAATGGCTCAGCGTACTGCGATGAATGCGAAAGCGGCGCGGCAACGTCGCACCACCCATAAGGATTACGTTCCAGTTTTAGATTTTACTTCTTATTTTAACCCCTAACGAAGATGTTTTGAATTCTATTTATCTCTGTCTGTTGTTTTGTCTGGTTGTCTGTATGTATGTGGTATCAAATGCTGCATTGTGACTGTTATAGTTCATCAATTTATAAGCTACCTAGGTATATATGCCTAGATTTCGTTCTAACAATCCTCATTTCTTCACTTTTGTTACTTTATTTGGGCACAGCAAGCTGGATCCTTTATATATCCTTTTCTATAAAAGGATTTAGAGATAGCAATTTCTTACCAATAATTTCGAGTTGTTAAGTTTTTTTTACCTTTCTCGTGCAAAAAGTGTCTAAGAAACGTCTTACATATTATTCAATCATAACATTCGGGACCACGTATTTCATAAAACGAAGAGAAAATCAAATAATAAATATATTGAATATTTAAATCCATTTCTAAGGTCATTATAAAAACAAAAAATCTCAGCTTAGAGTAATGTAGAGATACCTTACCCGTCTATTTTGTTCCAATGAACGAAACGACCGTCCGCAAACTATACTCGGTCATTCTCGATTTACATTACACCTAAAGGTTATTGTATAATATACTTATTGTATTTATCTGTTTATTCAATACTAGCTGTGCTCCGTGGTTTTATCCGCATTGTTCCGCGCGCTACTGTTGGTCTCAGCGAGATGATATTATAATATAGCCTATAGGCTTCCTCGATAAATGGGCTTTCTAACACCGAAATAATTTTTCAAATTGGACCAGTTAGTTCCTGAGATTAGCGCGTTCACAGGAACAAACTCTTCAGCTTTATAATATTAAAGTATATTATAAGTACAGGGTGGTTCTAAATTACGTTGACAAATTTCAAAATAATAAATTTCAAAAATGGGACATGCTGCGTTGCTTTTGTTTTTTAATTATTATTTTCACATGTTTTGGCGCCAACTTAACGTTATTTGTGAAGAGAATAAATTAAAAATTAGTCATTTTTTACTATGTCTGCTCAACGAGGTGCAATAATATCCTTATATGAGGCTGGTAAGCGGCAGTGCGCGATAGTGTGACTTCTCAGTATTAGTCGGCAGTTAGTTTCTTCTGCTATTAAACGCTACGATGAGCTTGGCCATCTTGGTGACTGTCTGGGAAGAGGCAGAAAAAGAACTGTAAAGACGCCTAGGCTTCGACATATCGCCAAACAAAGATAGACCCGCAATTCACAAGCCAAGGTAAGAAAAATGGCTCGAGATTTAGGTGTAAGTCATTCAACGTTACAACGAGTTGTTAAAAATGAGCTCAAGTCAACAGCATACAAGCTTCGAAAAGCGCAGCGGTTGGATGATAAAGATAAAAAAATACGCCTTGAAAGATGTCGCTTACTGAAAGCGCGCTCCGCTGGTGAAGCGTGGAAAAATATTTTTTTCACCGATGAAAAAATTTTTCAGATTGAACAGTCTCATAACCGCCAAAACGATAAAGTTTACTCTTCTAGTCGCCCTGGAGCCACAGCAATTATCCCCCATCGGAAAAGACCGGAATCAGTCATGGTTTGGCGTGGCATTTGCTCAACAGGCAAAACTCCTCTCGTTTTCGTAAAAAAAGGTGTGAAAATGAATCAAGAAATATACCGACGCGATATTTTAGAGAGTGTAGTTCTTCCTTGGAACCAGTAGCACTTCGGTGACCAACCGTGGACTTTTCAACATGACTCTGCTGCATCTCACAGGGCCTCAAATGTGCAGTAGTGATGTATGGACCATTTCCCAGAGTTCATAAGTTCCAAGGAATGGCCTCCATTTTCATCAGACCTTAATCGAATGGATTTCAGCGTATGGTCAATTCTAGAGGCGAAGGCCTGTGCAACATCACACAGAGGTGTAGACGCGCTGAAGGCAACACTTACTCGTGAGTGGGACAAAATATCTGAAGAGGAGGTACGGAAAATCGTCGAAAACTTCAGAAAACGTTTGTCTTTGTATTAAAGCTAAAGGTGGTTATTTTGAAAATAAATAGATATTTACATTAAAATAATACTGTATTTTTATTATAAAGTAGTCACCGATATACTGTGTAAAAGAAAAATAAAATAAATCGTAAAATAAGTTGTCAACGTATTTCAGAGCCACCCTGTATATACATTTATGTTTTGCAACTTTCGTTTGCAAGGACTTAATTGTAACCGTGGTTCAGATTTGTTTGAATTATGATCCTGTTTTGCGAATATGAATTTATTGACTATCTAACCGGCTATTCTAATAGAGCTGGCTATACATGAATTGAAAATTGTTTTGTGTTAATTTTGTTTCCGTTTTATTTAAAGTTTTATAGATAAATTATGGATATTGAATAGAATGGCTGGTGCTTGCTCAAAGCGAATACCTAAGTTTAATGGTCCAGACACTATTGGCTGTATATATTCACATTATAAGCATTTTATATAGGGGTATTCTTTATATTTTTGAATTCCTGAATCAACGTATAGTACCTATAACATAAGATAAACTGAGGAGTGAGGCCACAGAACTACACGCTCAGTTCTCATATAAATCGACGAACTATTTCCTTCTATCCCGATATAGTTCTGTGACTGAGGCCTATGTCCAGCAGTGGAAAAATATAGGCTGATAATGATGATGATAACGATGATAATACATCAGATTTCCTTATATATCACGAATTTTATTTTTATTTTCATTTTTCAATAGAGAATATAATTTTATTTATCGTGCCGCATCAACGAATTGCGGGCTTTTGATAGCAAACTTTGCATAGCATGAATAATAGCTTTTATTTATTATCCAGAGCATTCAGGTAGAAACAATGAACCACTTGAATATTTATTTATAATTGACAAGAACCGAGATGTTTAGTGAGTGGAACTGACCCCTGATAAGTTATAAATACACTATTTACTTCCATTTACAAGACTTAGGGAATATGGAGCGTTGTTGACGTAAGAAGCTTTTGTTCTTTGAGTTTGAAAATGAAATACTTATAAATATTTTTATTTCCTTATTTTAGGTTGGTCTACTATAATTATAGAGAAAAATTAGAATTTACTCCTCTCAAATTCAAAGCATTGCTCTTTCAGGTTGTAATGAAATGCGATCTTAATAACTTTTAGTTTTCAGAACTGGACAGTTTATTTTCCTTTTTATTATTTTTACGTGCATAGGTAAGAATTAATGAATGTACCACGAAACAAAATAACTTGTTCATTCAATATGTTATTTAAGTCTATTAGCGATAGGTATCTTTGAATTTCACAGTATTGTATTCCACAAACAATAGTTTAGTATTTCAGATTAGTCTATATGTTGAAGGGTCTTTTAGAAAAGCCACTTATTGAGGTAAATAACCCTAATCATGTTTCAAAATTTTGTGTAGGTAATTAGATACATACTTAGAAAAATTACAATAATGCCATTTATGTATCTTTTTTCTAAGGTACAAAGTTGAAACCATTAGGTACTTATTAATAATAATAAATTAATATAATATTAAAATTATGTACTCGCCCTAAAATATTTATTGCTTAATTAAAACGTATCTTAGTATATTTCAAGGTCTTCGTTATGAGAATATACTTTTTAATTACCTGACTATAGTGTTGTACCTTTAAAATATAAAACTAATTACTATGCCGACCTATGGGAGGTAATTTAATGTAAACATCATTTTATATTCTTTTTAAATCTAGTGCTTGACCATTAAAATTCAATTGCACTATTAGCTTAAAAGACAAACTATACCTAATACATAGTAAAGTATATATCTTATTGGTTTTTTTTCATGCAACAAAAATAAAATTGAATTATTTTTCAATACTTTTAATAAAATTCGTTATAACTTTCACGTTCATTACAAACACATCATAACGAGTTTCCATTCCACTCGAAGCTTGTTTTAGTAGCATCGAGCGAACTTTTCAAATGATGCCTTTCAGCTTTCACGCAGCGCAGTGGAGGACGGGTCGATATTGCGACGTTGCCGCACCGCCACGCCTGCCACTTGCGGCAATGTTTATTTTTACTGTTTGTTGCCAATCAATTAAATGAGGGAAAATGACACCTGCGATCCACGTTATCCGTAATCTAATATATAGATCGAAATCTATTTGTCCGTTCCTCTGGCGTGCAGATGGCGAAGTGCGCGAAGAATTTAATGAGTGTCAATGGCCTCAATGCAAAAACGGCAAAACAATGGGACGGCCCGTAACATTTTAAAAAATCGAATATCGTAAATCAATGTTAGCGCGCCAAAAATAACAAAGAGTATTGACAATACAGATGCAGTTAGAATGTGATATGTTGTAAATCAAGCTACCTACGTGTATTTGTGTTGTATTATTAGAAGCAGGTAGGTAGTGGTTGAAATTGTATGCTAGGCTCGATAAGGAGAGATTAGCACACGGCACACCTCGTTTTCAAAGGGCGGTGGTATCTGCGATCGGTTGAATGTGCAGATATGGGGCTTAAAGGCTCCCTTAGACCCGACAGTCCTAAAATAAGACATCTAAGATTGATGATAGGAGAATTATCATAGGCCATAGCAATGCAAAATTGTTATGTGCCTCATAATGTGATTTTTTCTTAGTTATATGTATTGTGATATAAAAATCCCACCAAAAACATAAATGTAAAATTTGGAGCCGAGTTCAATCGTTGACTTAATTTGCCAAAAAAAGAAATGAGATCTAAATGTGTGCCAAGTTCTGCAGACAGTCCAGAAATTTATTTACAAAGATGTATTAAGTTCTTAGGTTGACTGAAAACTCAATTGTTTTATTTTCCCTTAGAGAACAATGTTTATTCCAAAATATAACTTTTTTTTAATTTGAATAATATAATTATTTTCACAAAGCAAACAACTAATGACCTATTGAACCCCATAATGATGAGGCTAGTTTTTAGAACCTCACAAAATATAAAGAGTAAGTATGTAAAACTAGCCTCATCAAATTATGGGGTTCAATAGGTCATTAGTTGTTTGCTTTGTGAAAATAATTATATTATTCAAATTAAAAAAGTTATATTTTGGAATAAACATTGTTCTCTAAGGGAAAATAAAACAATTGAGTTTTCAGTCAACCTAAGAACTTAATACATCTTTGTAAATAAATTTCTGGACTGTCTGCAGAACTTGGCACACATTTAGATCTCATTTCTTTTTTTGGCAAATTAAGTCAACGATTGAACTCGGCTCCAAATTTTACATTTATGTTTTTGGTGGGATATCATTACTTTTTGTACAGAAAATTACTCTGCAAATTTGATTTACTTTATGAATATAATACTTTTTATATACGATTTTTTTTATTTTTTCTTGCGGTTTCTCTGTATGGTTCGTTTAATATTATTTTCTATATTTTCTTATATGTAATGAATGTCAGCGCACATTGCCCCGTCATTATCTGCAATTTTTTAAACTCGTTCTCTGTTTAAAAGATTACTTACATGATTTTCTAAACATTCAGCGTGAATTTGTACACACACTATTACCAAGATGCAAAGATCGTTGTAGAAGAATCGTCGCCTTACTCCATGACGTTACGGTATTGCCATGACGCGATCTTGAAATTTTACTCTAAACGCGCCTAAAGATGTTTCACTTATATTAATATTACGCAAATTAAATCATTTCGACCTTCGACGAAGCTTTCTTCCATTACACTGAAATTAAAACTAAACTAAACACTCATAAATAAAGAATAAATAAATGTGAATATGTAAAATTATATATTATTTTTAACTGTATGAGCAATATTTTTATTACAATTTTCTTTTATTTTACGTTTAATTACAGTTTTGAATAATAAGAAATCATGCAATCGAAGTGATCAGCCCTAGCGATACTAGCGCGAGTGAGTGTGATGCAGAGGCGCTTTGAATCTACAGATGTTTCGTCCTAAAATATGTAAACTTCAATAATCTATATCTCAGTCATTTATTGATGGATTTCCAAATTTTTTTCGGCCACTCATTAGTTTTGATCTATATTTTAACACTTTTATGGTGAATATACTATTTTCTATTTTTTTAAACTTTTCCATTTTTCCATACAAACAAAATTAATGTCATTGAAAAAAAAATTAAATACAAATAAATTCAGTATTTTCTGATTTTTTCCTTTGTACACTTACTATTACCTAGTTGATTACAAAATTTGAACTTTCTAGGTCATCTGGAAGTGGGTTAGGTTTTGTATATATCTATAAGTCAGTCAGTCTTAAAAATTGCGATTTTTGGATATTAATATCTACGCAACTGTTTAATCTGTATTTATGAAACTTAAGGTTCTTATTTATCTTGAGGTCCTCTTGATATGTACCAAATTTGGTTTATTTAACTTAAATAGTTTTCGAGTTATAAGGGGGTGAAAAGTGGCTCGAAATGGTTCGTGTAAATATACACACGGCTGCTGCTCGCCAGTTCTCTTCGCTTGAACTCGGCTTGACACGCTGCCGCGTGTCTAGATACATATAACTTTTAACAACAAAATTGAGCGATGTTGATGGGAAAAAAACATAAAATACCTACTTACTAGTCATAAAAAATAATGACTCACACTACTGTTCGAACGCGTGTGGTCTAAGTTATTCTTTGGCGGCTAAACTGATTACTGATGACATTAGGCATGAAGACGGCTGAAGATTATATTTTATACAAGCTGCTCCGCGCGGTTTCACCCCCGTGGCTCCACTCCTGAAAGTCGTAGCGTGATAGATAGTTTACAAGAATATTAGAAGAACCCATACACTTAAACTAAAGAAAAACATATAACTAAAGAAAAACACGATTTAACTATCATTTCTCAGAATATTAGAAGCGTATACAGCAATGTTAACGACCTTTATATTACACTTACTCAACTAAAATGTACAGCAGATATATTGATTCTCACTGAATGTAGACTTACACCAAACAAACCTATTCCTAAATTACAAGATTATGTCTCACATGCAACCACGAATCATATCAATCAAAATGACGGTGTAGTAACTTATATTAGAGATTCTGTACATGCTACAGTAAAAGAGATTAAATTAGATCAAGCTTCCTGCCTACAAATAGAATCGAACAACTACACAATCCTAGGAATTTATCGCTCACCATCTAATACTAACGCAGACAAATTTATAAACTCTTTAGATCGTCAATTAACTTCTTATAAATCTATTAAAAATACTATCATAACTGGAGATATTAATAAAAACATACTGGCCAAACCAAATGAAAACAATAATGAAAAGAATAATAGAATACGGTATTTAAATATGTTGACGATGCAAGGATTTTTAATTGGACACACAATACCTACTCGCGAATCTAGCTGTCTTGATCATTTTATGTTAAATGTTGAACGAAACAAAACCTGTGCCCACATTATTATTCTTAATACGTCTATAACCGATCACCTGATGATATTCTTACACCTAACTAAAATTTCATATAATAACTGTCCTAAAACTCTAACAAAAATAAACTTTGATAAAGCTCTTATCGATCTTGCAAATATTAATATCTCAGAATTATTACACTGTGATGACCCTTGTTTATTGACTGGTCATTTGATTCAAAAACTTACAACCATCATAAAAGAGAATACAGTGACAACGACTATATCAAAACAAAAACAAATAATTAAACCATGGATAACAGCAGGTATTTTACGCTGTATAAGAAATAGAAATAAAATGCAAAAGAAACTTAAAATGGATCCTCATAACGAAATACTGAATATTACTTATAAAAGATACCGCAACCATTGTAACAAACTTATAAAAAAACTAAAACGCAATTACGAAAGACAAAATTTAGAAAAATCAACTAAAAATACAAAAAATCTTTGGAAAAACATAAACAAAATTACAAATTTAAAACAGGGAAAGTCGGACAATACAACATTATTAAAAATTAAGAACACACCCCTAGAATCAGTAAATTATGTAAACGCTTACCTAGCTAATATCGGGAATAAACTTGCGGACGAGATAGGAATATCTAACATAGGTGTAAAGACGCTTGAGGAAGAAGATACAAATTTAACTTCACTTTGTTTACTGGATACAGATGTTGATGAGGTTCATAAAGTTATATCCAATCTGAAAGAGGACAGTGCTCCCGGATGGGATGGTATCCCATCGAAATTTCTAAAATTAGCTGTAGTAGAACTGGCTCCTATCATTTGTCATTTAGCAAACCTATGCTTTCAGCAAGGCGTTTTCCCTAATCCTCTAAAACGATCGATCATTACACCAATATATAAGAGCGGCAGCAAAAGTGATCTCAATAACTACAGACCGATTTCTGTCTTATCCTGTATTTCAAAGGTCCTAGAAAAACTATTAAACATCAGATTACTTAACTATCTTAATAAATTCAACATACTAGCAAACAACCAATACGGTTTCAGATCTGGAAGATGCACAGAGGATGCCATTACTGCCTTAAGCACACACATAGTTGACAAATTAGACGTAAAAGCCTTACTGTCTTCCTTGATCTTAAGAAGGCATTTGACACAGTTTCGGTTCATTTACTTATAAATAAATTAGAAAAGATAGGTATTAGAGGAACTCCACTAAAATTATTTAAAGACTACCTACAAAATCGTTCACAAAAGACTAAAATTGGACAATACTACAGCGATGACACAGATATAACAACTGGAGTTCCCCAGGGAAGTGTTTTGGGCCCTACTCTCTTTTTAGTATACATAAACAGCCTCTGTAAACTAAAATTAGATGATGCAAAAATTTACTCATACGCTGATGACACCGCAGTAGTATTTTCGGAGAAATCATGGGATGCCGTTCGACAGAAAGCTGAAGTAGGTCTATCAAAAATTGCTACGTGGTTACAATCTAATCTTCTCACATTAAACGCAACCAAATCAAACTACATTTGCTTTTCTATAACTAAAAAAACTCAACCTTCTAACAACTTTAGTATTCAAATCCACAACCAATGTAATCTTACTACATGCCATTGTCCTTACATAAATAAAGTCACCTCAGCGAAATATCTGGGAATACAAATTGACGAAAGATTGTCCTGGCATCCGCAAATAGATTTAATAACATCCAGAATTAGGAAGATAACATGGACTTTTAAAACACTTCGCCATGTTGCTGATAAGGATTTGCTAAACAAAATATATGTGACACTAGCGCAATCAATTTTAACCTATTGTATACCGGTCTGGGGCGGAGCCACAAAAACAAAACTTTTGGAAGTAGAACGTGCACAACGTGCTTTAATAAAGGTTATGCATTTTAAACCATACAAATATTCTACTGAACTCCTTTACTCCACAACGGGCCTACTATCTGTACGCAAATTATATATTCTTGCAACTATCCTAAAAAAACATAAGGCTACTACATATGATCCTAACATAACGAATCGTAGAAGAAGAGACATTATTCCACTATTTCATAAAACGAACACATCATTTAGTAAGCGTCAGTACAATAGACAGTCAGAAATTTTATACAAAAATGTAAATAAAATTTTAAATATATATGGAAATCGATATAACGAATGTAAAAAACATACCTTAAAATGGCTTTAAGAAATTAGTTATACAGAAGCAGAAGACATTTTAAAAACATGTAAATAGTAGGGAGTAAAATGAAGATGTTAAATAAAAAAAAAAAAAAAAAACACATTTCTTTAATTCTTACGTACATTACACAAACAACAACATGCGAACACACATACACCCACACACACTCACACGCGCACTCACACACACACTCACACACACACACACGCATCCATTCTACCAATTTTTAGAGTATTTTTATTTTTATGTATTACCTTATTTTTTAAGCTTTCTTTTAATTGTTAATGCCTAGTAATTGTTATGGAAGAGAAGCGCCTTCTAACACAAGTGAAATTTGTCACTTAAATGAAGGCACTTACCTCCAACCCGAGATGAAAACTTGTTTAAAAGAAATAAACAATTTTTATTTATTTTTATTTATTTACTTAAAGCATGGATTGATAAACCCGCGGACAGCAAGCTAGTGAAATATAATTAATCTTTACATAGATTATGTCAGAGCTTGAGAGAGAATATTTCGCCTTGGGCCTTTTTAAAAAGAATATCGTAATAATGAACAATTACAAATTACAATCCATGTTGGTTTTTAGGGATTATATTTTACGTTATATTGAAACAGCCTTGGGCAAATAATAGGAATTAGTGAGCTTTAGCTAGGTGTAAGACTGTATCTTGGGTTTACGTACAACATTATCTGTGGCAAATTACATAAAGACTACGTACCTGCGAATTAAACAATATTAACGTAAAAGGAAAAGCAATAAAAGTGGTATCTCACTTATCACTATATCAGGGACCAGGGTAATAGGTACGTTATAAAAATAATTATTATGAAATATAATAAAAGGTATGCCCCCTGAGTTACTCGTACTAAAACATCCTTTGTCCCACATTTACCCCTTGTTTTGTTAAAATTACATGGTATAATTGCTTTTTTACACGAATGAAACAAATTAAAAATAACATTAATTAAAATTTTATGAGACCAAGTTACGTGGTAGGCATTTTCATGGATAACAATATGTTTAAACGGGTACGTAATATCACTAGCTTGATAACACAACTTTGTCTTCTCTCATTTTTCAAAAATTTGAAAATGATCTTACATTATTAATATAATATTGTAATACTGTGATATTATGTCGGCGGGAAGTTCCATCACAAGAATAATAATACTTGTGGCCGGAATGAAACCTCATTTGAAGTTTACTTTTTATTAATTTAAAAACAAATGTTAAAATTTAAAATGTTTAACAATTGAACAAATGGAATGTTCCGTGTTTATATAAAAAGCATACCCGCTCGATGGTTTAATCGAGGACAAGGCATTAGAGCGATTGGAAATAAAAAGAAGAAAATATTTACACAATTGTTTTATTGGAACAAAGTTTGGCAAACCTAAGCCATGATAGCGAGGTTCATGCCTCCAGCAGATCCGGCGTCTTCTAGAAAAAGTCTTCGTCGTCATATAGGTATATTAAAATAAAGTCAGTATTAATATGAAACAAATTACAATAACAAAATCTTCATATTATTATACACTTTATTCAAATGACAAATTATTTATAGTAAAATGAATTCGGCTGTTACGCCTCATTTCTTCATTATTCAATTTTATAGTGTAAAAAATTCTCATTCTTATGAACAGCTTTTTTAAGTAGCCTGTTGGGAAACATGGACAGGGTAAAATAAATCTAATTGAGTTGAATTCTTTGTAAATAGATTCAACCACTTCACAATTGATGTGTTCTCTTTTAAAGTAGGAACAGAATAGGTCATCTAATTTCTGGACATATTCAACAAAATCGTCTGGTGGGACAATTAGTAAGCTTTGGTTGACGTGTTTGCTGTATTTTCTGTATCTTGAGTATCGCTTTTCCGAATTAAACTTGAGGCTAGCTTGATTTGGTTTCACGTATGATTTCAGAATTTGACAAATCTTGTGACGCTCGCTGCATTTTTTCAGAAGATAACTGCATACATAAAATAGTGAGTTGTTTTGGGTAATATTCATTTGATTATATTCTGAGCTCATAATTTCAACGTTATCTAAGTCTTCGATGCACACACCAAGCGTTTCTTGTGTGACATTTCGTCAGTCAGTTGTCTGATCGCACGAGTAAGGAATTTTCCCAAATCACAAATACCTTTTTTTGGAGATCTTTTTATACTGGAAAAATATATTTTTTGAAAACCAGATATAAACTGTCTGCTTGTGGGTGCGGTTACTGGACCATTTTTGGTTCTAATTTGATCGAAAAAATTATCTAGTACACCCTTATTGAGCCTCCTTGTACTTAAAAACGTATGCCCTTCTGACTTTAAATCTTCAAAAAACATTAAAATAGAAGTAATTGTTAATTGAAAGCCGTTTATAAACTTAGCAGATGAAGTAATATTTCTTCCATTTTTCGGATTTATCAACTGCACATCTTGAAAAAAAGTCAACATTTCCTTGAAGAAAGTTATCTGAGATTCTTTTCCACAGAATGCTCTTCTGTGTTCATTGCTATCGTTATGACTTAATGAGTTTAATGCGTCAAACAAATTGTTCATATTTCTAATGAGCTCAGCGGTGCTCCTGCCGGACTCTTCAATCTGATTAAAATCTACGTAAGTGGATATACCAGCGGCAACAGAATTACTTAAAAGTTGAGTAGCATAGCGAATTTTCCTCTTTTCCAAATTTGTTGGATAGATGTGGCTATTCGTCAATTTATGTGCAAGTTTAATGCTTTTTTGTTTGTCATTCTCATAAAATTTAACGATATTTTCGTATTTAGCTACACGGTCACGGAAATGGAAGTCGTAGTTAATGAAATAGTTGCGAATCAGTCTTATGAGGTGTGGTGCATCAAAAATATAATATATTTTTCTCTCATTAATGAAGAAATAAGGCTGTTCAATTGTAACAAATCTATGTTTTGTAATGTTGAATAGATCAGATCCCATGTCGGAGACAAATGTTCTAATGTTGAGTCCTATCTCAAATAGTTTTTCCAAAAGTTTATCAATCCACTTAGCGATCTCGTCATAGTTTGTACTTTCAGAGAGTAATGCAAATCCCACGGGTTGCTTCCAGTTGACAAAAATCCCACGAACCATCACGACTAAAGCTTTTCTGGCAGGTGCCGGTGACTGTACTCCATCGATTTCATGAAAGCCAATTATTTTATCTTGCTTTAAGTTATAAAATAAATTAGTCTTTAAACCCATGGCGTCAATGACAACTGAGCAGTTCTTTTCCATTTTACTCATGGTATCGACTTTAGTTTTCAGAATTGACATAAGTCCGTCGTTTATTTTAGATGTTACTGGTACTTATTCTATGCTTATTTAATGTTTCCGGCTTTGGGAGGCATACCATACTTTGCAGCAACTTGTAAGCTTGTGGACTGTTATAATATAAATTTAAGCAAAACATAATGTAATTTTGGTCATATCTATTTCCGGTAGAACGATGTTTTAAGTGAGTCTGTGCCTTTATCAACACAGCTAACTCTTTCGTTAGATATTTGTCACAAAACTCATGGAATTGATCCCTTTGATATTTTTCCGATTTATCAGTTTTAATTTTTTTTCCACATTCCAAAACATAGGAGTTTTGCTTTCTTTTCCCGGGAGAATCCATTGAAAGAGATCTGGCAGTTTGATTACTGTCACTGTATGCTAATTTAAGCTGGTCCGTCTGTGTAGAGATTTCAACCATCTTCGGAGTTTCTGTTAAGGTCTGTGCATCTTTTTTTAGAAACTCTGGTAGATGAAGAGATGGTAAGGAATTGATTCTGAGCGTTTTGCGACACTTTCCCGATAGAATATGCATAGAATTAAAATGAATTTCACATACAGTATAACTGTGAGGTGGTTTGTTCATCAAATCTTCTCGAGATATCAAACGAAGCCATTCGGATCGTCTGAAAAAGATAACGAAATATTTTTTTGTTATTTGTCATTTTCATTATGAAAGGTGTGAAGGTTTACAACAATTCCAAGTGAGTGATTACAAAATATTATAAAAAAATTATATTATCCTAAGCCTGTTTCATTTACGTTTTGGAATTACAATCAGTTCAGTGATTTCATGATTTTTTTAAATTGTAATCTGAATCTGAATAAAAAAAATCACGTTTTACAATTAATATGTTTGAAGTAACGTCGAAAAGGCATGACACGTCACACGACGTTTGACATGTCGCTCTGCAGAAAGCGCGCGAAATTGAACAGAAATTAGGCCACATTTTTTTTAATCGAATGGTCAGCCAGAGCCTAAGTTCGGAATAGGTCAAACCACATTCGGCCCTTCCCTTATATTTAATATAATATTATATACATTATATGTAGGTATCATCATTCTTACCTTTCACAGTTAGCAGGAAGTTTAAAAAATGATAGATCTGGATTCGCTATTGACGAGTTCAAACAACCGTACACAACGCAATTTGTTCGTGTCATTTTTAAAAAGATCGCGAAAACGCGGCTCTCCCTGCTGCCGGTACCGCGACGACTGCTTAGGCAGTTAGGCACGAGTTACGAATTACGACTGATGCGCGTCGCGACTGACGACTCGCGACGGACGAGATGTGATGTGTGCAGTGTGTGTACTGTGTATGTGAGCGGTTTGGCTGTTGGCAGACGAACGTTTGTACCACATGCACAGTAGGCAGAAGGAACAGTAAAGCGACTAATCCCCTGTGATGAAATAATAACCTACGCAGCATTGAAGCAGTAGGGTTGTTACTGTTTTGATATTGTTTGTTTTTTTTTTTCTTTAAATATCTAGTTTTTTAGCTAATCAAATAACAAGACTTAGTTTTTCATACTTTATTTATAAATCAATTAAATAATACTAGTATTTATACAATATTCATTTATACTTTCTAAATTTTCGTGTCCCATTTCAGATGAGGTACCTACATACTTAACTATATCGATTTTCAAATTCATCTTTATCCAAATAATTAATCCTAAATATTTATCAGTCACCATTCATGATACAGACAGACAGACTATAAATCTTAAATAATATTATATTATTATTAAATATTTTATTTTGGAATTACAAAATCAGTATTGTACATAGTATATTTATAAACATAGCTCATATTATTATACTTTTAATTTAGAAAATTCTTAATTAAAATTATCTTATTCTACTAAATATTATTCCTAATAATACTTATAGGTATTTTAATTAATAATGGATAGTCATAACTCATAAACTATGCCGAAAAAAAAAATATATCGTAGATAAAAAATAGATAGGCAAATTTCTGTGCAAATTTCTGTAGAGTAATGTTTTCATTCGAAAATAGAATCGCTACTGGCTGGATAAAAACACAGATTAGATAAAGTTTGAGTTAAAACAACAAATTCTAATTCGGCAGCGTGGGTAATAGAATTTTATAGAAAATCCATAGCTAAGAGGTCTGTATGGTAGGAGCATTATTACGCCTAGTTTGGGAAGTAATGTACGTAGCGGGGTGGTCGTGCGGGGGGCGCTGGAGCCGGCCGGGGGGCGGGGGAGGGGGTGTACGGGTCTGCTCGACCCGGATACGACTGGGCTGGATGTAGTCTTGACGAGGCGGCATTCCTGGAAATTATTAAAAAAATATGCTATACGACACACATTCAACAATGTTGAGGACATAAATTGTATTTATTTTGCATTTATTTACAGTATTATTATACCTACAAAACGATGAAATTTTATATTGAAATAGGAGAAATTGTATAATTTTGCCACAAATAAAGGTGGCTTTATACTTTAGTCATTTTGACAGGAACAAGATTTTCCTTTTCTCTTTAGTAATTTCCCGAATCCCGAGATAGACAATAGCTTTATATGTATATGCTACAGTCAAAACCCTGAACCAGTCAGTAACCTTATTGACCGGTAAAATTAGTCAAGAAGGTTATACACAACAACAATGTTTCTCAAAGACAGTGCCTTATGAAATAATTTCAATTTTTAATTACCTACTGTAATATACAGATTTAATCAGTTCTATCAGATATAATAATACGCAAGAAGAACCTTGAATCTTATCATACATAGGAATTATCATCAATCAATTGTATATAAATAAAAGGTCACTTATTGATATGATCTTCAGCCATGTTTTTTTAATACATAAAATATGACGTCGTTACTTAATTGGTCTGGTGGAATATTAATAACCCATAGGCACACGATTATTATTATAAACAAACACATAGTAGCATTCTACTATAAAGTGTACAATAAAGTATTATTCATTCATTCATAGTATCCAATCTAAATTTTAAGTACGTAGGTACTCGGTACTGTGTTCCTAATTCCTATACCTACAAACAAAATAGTGCGATTGCGGGTCCTCTCACATGATATTAAACCAAAAAAAAAAGAATCACGTAAATCGGTTCAGAAACCTCGGAAATCGGAGTAGGTAATCGGTGTACGTATACAAAAAAAATACCGGTCAAATTGATAACCTCCTCCTTTTTTTGAAGTCGGTTAAAAATAATCTAATTGTATATTATTTTCTCGATTTTTACGTGAGCTTTAAGAGTATAATACCTAATTATTATTGAGTTTTATATCCCTACACTCCGATAGCGCTCGTAGATTTTTCCAGATCACGATAACGGAGATACATAACAAGAGCAGTTTATCTGAAATCATTTGAAGAGTTAAGATCTTGTAGTATTAGATTGTAGTAAGGACGAAAGTACTTTTACAATAACAGGTTCACACGTACTAAAATGCTAACAACAATGAGTATGTCCAAATTTTTAATTTTACCACAAGCGTAGGAAATAATAAAACAAATAGATGATAATAGTGCTCGCATAATTTGAAGGACCTCCTTCCAGTAATCGTCTAGCTATCCGCCCTCTATACTAATCTTCCTCGAGATTCACTCTATCCATAAAAAACCGCATCAAAATCCGTTGCTTAGTTTTAAAGATTCAAGCATCCATATGGATATAGGGACAGATAAAGCGACTTTGTATTATAATATGTAATGATAATTTTGAAACCGTGGTACCTTGAAGATATCTCAAGTAGAGTAAGTACGGTCGCTTCAGGAAAATTACTTATTATTTGAGGCATATATGATATAACTAGGCATTAAAATTATAATTACTATAATCTTTTACGTAATTTGTTTACGAAGTTCCCTAAAGATTACACACGGAAGGAAACACACAAATACCATCTTTATCAATATATATTATTATTACCGTTTGTTTATTTGTGCTAGCAATAAGCTACCTGTTACTGAAATGATCGTTTTTTTACCTAATACAAATTTCTTCGATACCTATATCAACAAAAGGATATGTTTAAGTCAAAATGTAAGATTAATCGATTTTTTTCACACGCGATGATATTATCCATATAAATTATCACAAATTATTGTTCCTTCACAATATACGTCTTAGTTTTATCATTTTCTTATTCAAGAAAATACTTTTATCGATATACTTTATTCTATTGTTTCATCTATTTTCCTTTATTTTTGAAATATGTAATCTAAATAAAAAATTATCCAAGCGATTTCCACGGTTTTGCATTCGTTGGAAAAGTCTCGGGCTCCGTGAGGTTTATGGCAAAGAAAAGGCTGGTAGCGAAACAAAGTTCGCCCGGTTTGCTAGTAGATTATAAACACTAATTGTTATTTGTATGAGTAAGTAAGTACCTACGCTACAGGATCGTGAATTACCTTCCGTTAAACATAATAAAAAATCAACTCACCGATTTTAAATCTATCACAATATTTCTTAAATAGGTATTTTCTTATTTCAGATCAAATTTTCCACGTCAATCAAAATATTTTCAAAACAAATGTTCGCGTGCGTTGGGATGTCGATATGTTCTTACTTTACATCCAGTTTATCTTGAGAGTTAGATAACGTATCTTGTTTATCAGTGTCGAGGTTTTCAATTCTGATAATATTATATTGACAATTTTCCAAATATCAACATTGTAATAGAAAAACGTAAGTCGTATTTAAGCCATTATAGGTATTTTATAAATGCAAAAGTTTGAGTCGGCTGTGCACAAATCTGAGTAAAATTTTGAACAGTGATTCATTTATTTGGTCAGCAAATTCAGGTGCTGAATCTTGTTTGTTATACGTAGGCCAGTCACTGCGATATATCACCAATGATCGCATTTCGACTTACGTATTTACAATTGATAGGGAAATTATGCTTATTATTCGACACATATTTCAACTCCGCTATCTGTACTTCCATACTCCATAGTATAATAATACAGTATGGAAGACTGAAGAGTTTGTTTGTTTGTTTGAAAGCGCTGAACTCCGGAACTACTTACTACTAGCTGTGTCCAGCCGATTCACCCACGTCAATAAGTTTTGCCATTTAATCCTTACGTCAAAGTGTCATCAAAATCAGTCCATCTGTTCTAGAGATAAATCAGAATAAACAGATGGACAAAAATTTAAAAAATACTATTTTGATATCTTTTTTGGTATATAATGTTCCGTATACATCCATATGCATTTAGCGAAGTTTATTTTAATATTACAAACGAGTAACAGCCAATCCAATTAAATTATTGCTACAGTTATACCTATAATAATATACCATCATTATGGAAATATATAGTATGTCTATATTTCCGTGACAATCATAATATGCATGTAGGTACATAGTGCAGCATTAATTGCTCCGAGGTGCAGCACGTAATACCACAGATTAGATACTAGGTAATACTATGTCAATTTTAAATATATCCGTGTTAATTTAAGAAATAAAACAAATTATATTTAGATTCGGATCGACATTCTTCATTCGAACCGCGAGGGACTGGAACATGCCTCCTGAGTCTGTGTTCCCCGACGAGTACAATATGGAGGTCTTCAAGAGGAGAGTGAACAGGTACATTCTAGGGCAGCGCGCTCCATCTTAGGCCACATCTCAGCTTACCATCAGGCGAGATCGTGGCCAAGCGCTCCCCTATTGTACTGTAAAAAAAGTTTGGAAAATCCAAAAGTGCACGCCTCATAATCTCATCCTTTAATTGATTATTTATAAAGGTGTATATAATATAAGTATGTAGATATTTATGTATATGGTGTAAATAAAGAATATATATAGATATACTAAAATTATGGAGAACAGTCGATATTTTTTTTTGTTTATTTAATAACAATTAAACCACATCGAATCAGACCCTGAAAAATGAAAGGGTTCTATTCCTGAGCATACTCAAGCGTAAGAGAAAAAAAAAAGACTCTATTAGGTAGTAAAGTATTTCGGTCGCTATCGTGTTAACAAGAAAATCCTCCGCACATACAGACACACGGACGTCCAAGACAGAACTTTTTTAAACTGTTTTTTAACTAGTTTAAATAACAAAAATGACATCAAAAATATCATGAATGTTAAAAATAGTGTTTTTTCTTAATATGTATGTGTATGTATTATCTTACAAGTGCAATGTTTGATACATAAAGACATTTTAAGTTTGAAAAATCAGATGTTTTGCGCGAAGTGACAGTAGTACCCACCTCAACGCTTCGCTTATGAGGCGTGCAAAAAAAAAAAAAAAAAGATTTAATTCAGAATATAGAGAAATAGAGACAGACATGCTATATTCACAGGCTATATTCTTTAAATTATCTGTGCGTAAACGTCACCTGTCATTATAAAAAGTCAATGTCAATGTTTGTTTCGTTGGTTTCGCAATTTGGCATATTGTCCCAAATTCGTTGTTGTGACTTGTGTAAATTTTCTAGAGATTTCTTATATTTTCTAGAAGTGAGAGCAAGTAAAAGTGAGAGTTCCATGCGAGTTCGTACACACATAAATATTGCTAATTCTAGTTGTATGCGTCATTGTTGATTGAATAAAAGTCGGCGTCTGTCGGTCTGTCGTAGTTTCTCAAGTATCTTATCAATTACGTGTAGTGTGTGCTGTGTTTAACCTAAAATATACGTAAAATCAAACATGGATCAAAATAATGAAGAGAATAGAGCTTCAATAGCTGGTGCCCTCACTTTTCCTGCCCGAAATGAACAGTCAGTGATCCCACAACCGCGGCAGCCCAGAAACTTGCAGGTAATTTGTTTTTCCAAGTGTCTAATGCGAAAAGTCTTACAAGATTTTAGAATAACTAAAGCTAAAAGTCGTGAAAATTGTTTCATCTATTGATTTTTCCCTTACCCTTAGTATCCACATCTAAAAACATATTTATCTGTCACTTTGCAAAAACCATACTCATAAAGTTGTATGAATACCTAGTAATTGCTTTTTGAATAATTTCATGTGTGTAAGTTTATAATTTGAGCAAAAATTTGTCCCTACATAATTTTTTTAAATACTGATTTGAGAAATTTTATAACTATAATATTATAATTTACTTTAGGTTCAATATTTTTCTAAGATTAAATCTTATGTTCCAACAGAAAACATATGTACCTATCTATGTATCAAAAGTAAGACTATTATAATATTTTTTTGTTAAAATTCCAGGGTCTGCTGCGGTTTGCAATGGAAGCCACTAAGGCTGAAGATGCCCCTGGTAATTCACAGTTTGGACCAATGGATGAAGAAGTAAGTATTCGTAATTATTAATATTAAAATTGGTACATTAGTGTGTTCAAACATACAAACTCTTCAGCTTTATATTATTATAAATATTATATACTGTAACAATTGAAAGGTATATCTTTAAATATATAAAATCTATTACCAATTTAATTAACTTGTTAGCTTATTCATAGTTTCGATTTTTTAAATGAAGCACGTAATTCACTAATTCCACTTTCATTTACTTTAAAACACAATTTTTATTATGAAAACTATGACCAGTTTTCTAACATCATCGTCAGGACCTGACAAAAACTATAAAATTCAGTTCTAACAAAAGGTAACCATCAAAGTATAAATTATAAGCTCATTCCAACAAAATACACATTAATCCAATTTTTGTCATAAAATAAATTCACCTTTTAAATTATAAAAGATAAATAATCAATTTCCAGAGGCGTAAATTCCTAGAGGAAGCCCTAAAAAGCATCACAGTGAACGTAGCGGAGGTGCTCCAGAACGGTATCAAGGTGCTCACAGACTCGGAGAAGATGAAGAGCATCCAGCTTGGTGAGAGCCTGCCTGAGGAAGTGGATGTGGCGTTCAATAATGTGCTCGAGTATATTGATGATATTGATGTGGCTAATGGTAAGTATTAGACTACTAATATTATATGCGCAAGTTTGTGAGTATGGACGTGTGTATGTTTGTTAATCTTTCACGAAAAAACTATTGTATGTATGGATTTGGATGAAACTTAACATCAAAATTACATTAATTGAAGTACTTGATTGAGTTGAACAACCTTTAACTCAAGAAAAGCTGAATAGATAATAAAGATTTTTTGATATTTTGCTTAATTTGTCTCCTAATGTGTAAATAGAATAATTAAAAAATTAAAGAATGAACAGAAACATACCTTCCTAGGCAGAGCATTCAGAATTGGATTTAAATGAATTTTGGCATATAAGAGTGACAAATAAAGAACAGTGATTGTTTTTTTTTGCTGAGTAAAGCTAAAAAGTGTTGTATTTTTACTTTTTTAAATGAATACATTTATAGACGGGGCAGTAATTCTGGGTCTTAACCCTTTATTTTTTTTTGATACAACCAAATCACCAATTATTTATTGATTAATTTATGTTATTTTCAGACTTCTACAAAATGGGCGGATTTGCGATGTTTCCAATTTGCTACAGTAGCGAGAATGAAGAAGTACGCTCTCGAGCAAGTCAAATACTCACAGAATTATGCCAGAACAATCCCTTCTGCCAAGCGAGAGCATTGGAGTGTGGTCTCCTGAATGTGGTACTGCACTTGGCGTCCACAGAGCGCGGCCAAGTACTGGCCAAGTGTGTGTCAGCTATATCGGGTGAGGGTTCTGTTATTTTATATAGATTTGACGATTTTTTATGTTAAGGTTGAGATAGTGTTTTAGAAATGAAAATAATTCTGGGTAGTAAATATACTGGGTAGATACAAGATGTATTAAAGATTTTCGTGTTTTCAAATGCTCAATGCAGTCATAGTTTACATTTTTATTGTACAAACAAAAACACTTCCACATTTATAAAGTCGGTAAGGATATAGGAATCTGAACTTACGATGTGTATTGTATTATGTCCTAGTTTCACCCTGGAATAAAAAATAGTAGATTTTGTTATTGTAGCATTAAAATAGTTTATAAAATTCGTTGAATAATTTTTATGTCAAATCTCAACAAAAATGCACAATATCAAATTTTTTTTTTAATACAAATTAATAAACACAATATTATTTCACAATTACAGCGGCCACCCGTGAATTCGAGCCCGCATGCCGGGAACTAACAGCGCAAGGTGGGTGCGAGACACTCACCCACCTGCTGGGCTCGGACTGCGCCCCAGCGGCCAAGACCAGGGCAGCCTTCCTCGTCACGTACCTGTGCCAACACTACCCGGACGCTAGAGGTGGGTAGTTTTATTTATTTATGAATTCTTTATTGCTCCGAGAAAGTTACAATATTACTTAACCTAAGAATACATTTAAACAATTGGCGACGATTTCTTTTATGTTAATGGACAGAGAAAAGTGTGATAGAGTGGACCGCGCGGATTCACTCATGAACGAAACTGCGGACAAAAATCAGAAAAATCCGTCCAGTTACGTCCAATACATAAATTTATCCTCACCAACTTTCGCATTGATTATTTTTTGAATACCACATATATTAAAAATTCACATGTTTTATTTCCAGAAAAATTCATAGAACTCAACTTAGCGCGTACGATAGCTGAACAAATCAAAACTGGACGAGACAACACAACAGAACACCTTTTGAGCATTCTACATTCCCTTCTAGAAGATTCCAGAGTGAAACAGCAGTGTCAAGACCCAAGCTTAGATCTGAAGAATGTTCTAGAAGAACATTTGAAACGACCGGAGTTGGAAGAAGAATACATAGAAGAGAAGCAGTACTGCAAGAATATATTAAAGATTTTGGATGGTCTGCCACAAGTTGAACTTGTTAATAATGAAATTGATCGATAATTTTGTACTATGGAGTTGGAAAAGGCGATATTATTAAAGTACGGAACCATCAAAAGTGCGAAATTGAGCGTTTTTGAGGCTGGTGTCAAGAGAGGAAATTTTTAATTGTGTTGTTTCTTTGTATAGACTATGTGATTCTCATTTCGTTATGGACAAATATGTATAAAAATCTAGACTATTATCTAGTTTAGTACTCATTTTGAACACTTTTTATGTCCATAACAATGTCCATAACAATGCATTTACAATAAAATTGTGTTATGAATGACTACTACAGAATCTTATAAAATTTTATTGTAAGTAGTATTTATAAATAAACATGATTAATATTGATCTTTGTGTTTTATTTGCCCGTTATGTAACACAACTTAAGGGGAGGCTAAATTTTATGTGAATTTGCATTAATATTCTGAAACAGTCACACATACAATCAAAATGGAACTTTAGTATACGATTTATTGGGTCTTTTTATTTCCATGCACAAGACAGTTACGTAATTGTAACATTTTAGAACGATTCATTTTTTATTCAAAAATTATGCTTTTTTTAAGGATTATTACATTTTTTTTAAGATTTACTTAATTATTATATTTATGACTTTATGTCTAAAATAAATGTTAACAGTAAGAAAACATAGTTAACTATCCAATCCTTCTCTAGATCAATTATTACTTTAGTTATAAACGAAATAAGACTTACGAGATTTAGTTTCGAGCTCGAACGCGATCAAAGAGCGCACGCGATATTCAACTTTATTACGGCTGTGTTAGCGTTTAGCACCGTAGCATAGCGGTCTAACAAGTCTCTCAGTGCCAGAATATATAATTATGTTAGGAAGCCTCCTCTAAAGTTCTATTTAATTCTTCTTAATTCTTCATTTGCAACGTAACTATCATACAATTTAACAATCTCTCATATTATATTGAGTAGTTCAGTCTATTTCACCACTTATAGTTTAGTTTTTATTAAGCCTTCCTTCAGCTATTTATTTCTATTATT